>NC_140964.1:127258605-127286105 GCF_056783735.1 Eptatretus burgeri | reverse complement strand
TGAAATTGGGTAAAGTTCCAGGAATCTGTGGCATCTATGCTGATCTTCTCAAGGCTGGTGGAAATGCTGCACTCGTGTCATTGCATACAGTTCTGTGTTCTGCCTGGAACACAGACATCATCCCAACTGACTGGAAGAGGCGCCTTGTTGTCCCTCTCTGCAAAGGGAAGGGTGATCGCCAAGACTGCAATAATCATCGAGGGGTGACGCTGCTCTCAGTGCCGGGCAAGGTCTTTGCTCGTTTAATTCTTGATGGGGTTAGCCACCATCTGCTTGAGCACCAGCAGCCAGAGCAGTCAGGCTTTACACCAAAGAGGTCAATGATTGACCGTGTCCTTGCTCTTCGGTTCCTCACCGAATGCAGATGAGAGTTTTGGCTGGGGCCGCTTGCAGCTTTTGTTGATCTCTGTAAAGCGTTTGATTGAGTGAATCGGGATGCCCTCTGGAGGATTCTTGGTCTTCATAAGGTGCCACCAAAACTGATCGATCTGATGTCTGAACTCCACTCTGGTACTGAGCGTGCTGTGAGATGTGGTGGTACCATCTCTGACTTATTTCCAGTTGTTGCTGCTGGTGTTTGTCAGGGGTGTGTACTGGCCCCCACACTTTTCAGCACTTGCATGGACTGGATTCTGGGGAGGATGTCGGAGAAATCAAGCTGTGGTGCATCATTTGGGAATGTCAAGATCTCGGACCTTGATTTCGCAGATGATGCAGTCATCTTTGTGGAGACTTTAGATATCCTTTTGGGGGCCCTCGAGGTGCTGAATGAGGAGTCAGAGCCACAGGAATTACGGGTTTCTTGGGTCAAAACTAAGATCCAGGCTTTCGGTGACATCTTGGATGCTGCTGTCCTGTCTGTGTCTGTTTGTGGTGAGGATGTTGAGGTCGTGGAGAGATTCACTTTCCTTGGCAGTGATATTCATGTCTCTGCTGGCTGTGAGTCAGAGGTCAATAGACGTCTGGGTCGGGCATGGGGAGTCGTGGATTCACTGGATCATGGGGTGTGGCGCTTGCCGGTACCTGTGCGGGAGGACGAAAGTCCGAGTCTTCAGGTCCTTGGTGCTTCCAGTCTTGCTCTATGGATGTGAGACTTAGACTCTGACCAGCGATCTGAGACGAAGACTTAATTCCTTTGGTACCAGGTCTCTTCGGAGAATCCTTGGCTATGTCTGGTTGGACTGTGTGTCCAACAAGTGGTTGCTGAGAGACACACAAATGAGACTTGTTACCTGCATAGTCCATGAGCATCAGCTGTGGCTGTATGGACGTGTGGCTTGTGTTCCTGATGCTGATCCTGCTCACCGTATTCTCTCAGTGAAGGAATCTCTTGAGTGGAGGAGGCCAATGGGCCAAGTATGTGCTTCGTGGTTGCAGCAGGTTGATCGGCATCTTAAGGAGATGGGGATGGGCCAGGCATCTGTCTGGGGGATGGCCAGACAGAGGCCCCTGGAGTGCCGGCGGAAAGTGGACGCAGCGACGCGCTGCCCTGGCGTATGCTCCCATACCTGACCTGACCTGAGG
This sequence comes from Eptatretus burgeri, assembly GCF_056783735.1. Taxonomy (NCBI): domain Eukaryota; kingdom Metazoa; phylum Chordata; class Myxini; order Myxiniformes; family Myxinidae; genus Eptatretus; species Eptatretus burgeri. The sequence continues at coordinate 127,284,581 of NC_140964.1, read as the reverse complement.
GATGGCGGCATGGACTTGGTTGTAAACATACAACATCGACCACACAACACCTCTTGACAAGAACCCCACCAACAGCACTCTGGACACATGCACATGATCACCCATCGATGCTCAAACTAGCTAATTGTCTTCTCAACATCCCCACACCCCTCGATCTCCATAACTTCCAGGTACCGATCTAATTTTAATTTAAACTTATCTTTCTTTTCTGCTGCCACTACCTTTCCAGGGAGACCATTCCATGCATTAACTATTGTCTGAGTGAAAGACCCCTGCCTTACTTCCGTCTTGACTCTCCTTTTCTTTACTCTCAGGCTATATCCCCTGGTCCTATCACCATCTACTCTATTGAATAATTAATCTGCATTTATTTTATCTATACCTTTCATTTTCTTAAACATCTTTCTCATATCTCCTCGTCACTGCCTCCTTTCTCATGAATAAAGCCCTGTCTCCTTCAGCCGCTCCTCATAGCTGAGTCGAGCTCGGCCTGGAATCAATCTCGTAGCCCTGCGTAGAACCCTCTCAATGGCATCTACGTCCTTCTGGAACTGTGGTGAGCAGCACTGCACACAATATTTTAATGTGGCCCTCACTACATTCCTGTATAATGTTAACACCACCTCTTTTGATTTATATATGATTCCTCTCTGAATACAACCTAAAACCCTGTTTGCTTTTCCTCGCGCTGCTTGGCACTGAGCTGCCTGCTTACCTCCCATATCTATTACCACCCTCAGATCCTTCTTCTGTGTGACATGCATACACGTGTTATAAATATTATTTTCATAAAAGTAGAATGCGGTATTTTCATTTTTTTAAAGTGTGTGTATGACCTCTAAGAGGGAATAATTGGTTTAGTTGATAAAAAAATTAATAAATAGGAGTAACATGCAATATTACGTGCATTGGAAATGATTTCAACATGTTTAGGCAGTATGTTTCGCATCATCTAAAATATCTAGAAGCAGAATACAAGTGCTGTTTGGGTTGCTCAGGCAAGACATGTCACCTGAGGGCAAAAATATCATGAGATATTGATATTTGATGGCCATATTGGATTAATGCAAATGAGCAATTCATCAAATCAAGTTTTCAAAACTTTTCAAATGCATCCTTGTGTCCAAAAATTCCAATATAGAATTTTAAATAACTTTATATATGCCATCTGAGAGCAAAGATATTGCAAGATATTGATACTTGGTGACCATATTGGATTTATGCAACTTGTTCATATTTCCGCAACAGATTTCTTCAGACTTTTTGTGTGTTGTTCTGGGGACCCCATATAAATGCACTGTGATTAAAATATATATATTTATATATATATATATATATTTATATATATATATATATATATAGATATATATATATATATATATATATATATATATATATATATATATATATATATATATATATATATATATTATGTTGCAATTTGTGCAAAGTCAAACCGTATTTTTCCTGGCCTGTTATTTAAGAAAGGCAGAGGACAAGGAACGATGAAACTGCCAAAATATGAGCTGGCAAAGTACAATAAGGAAAACAATTGTACAACAAATGAAGAATTGGAGATAAAATAAAATGAGGCAACTTCCTTGTTTTGAGGGAAGAACAAAACCACAGAAAAATAAATAATAATGTTTGATCAAGAAACAAGTTTGTTTGAAGATACAAGTATATCGAGGGTTCATGGATCACCTTACCCCCCACACAGTCTTGAAAAAAAGGACGTCGGAAGGGTTTGTTAAAGTTTTCGTTTGGGTTTTCCAGTACGATCAGTCATTCCATCTGAAATCACCAAATTTAAGAAAATGTTCTCAGTTGACCCCCTCAGATTTACTTTAAACTTTCATTAAATAGTTCCCAGGTATCAAAATGAAGCTGCGTAAAATTTTAGGTCCATCGATGTGGTCAACTCCGAGATATTGAAGGTTGAAAATGTGTTTGTGGCCCTATTTTTTATGGTCGTTGCGAGCATCACAAAATGAACGGCTACTTTTAAACTCTCACAACTTTTGAAATATTAATGCTAGAGCCTTGAAATTTTCAGAGATTATTCTTCTATAACTGCTCTGTAAGAAACAATCATAAGACTGAGTATACCTCTATTAAATTTTATGACTTGGTCAGTTGAAATCCAGAAAAAAAATGTTGGTTTTGTATGAAGACCAAACTTTGAGACCCCATATATTTTTATTGACCCATCCCAGAAGCTTGAAATTTTTTTCATGTAATAACTGTATGGTAGTAGTATTCAAATACATGTTTACTTTTCTTAATCAGTCATATATAATACAGTCATGATCCCTCAAAAATTGAAAATTTTCATTTTTCCCTGAAATTCAGGTGAGGATTGCAAATATATGACAAGGTATACCACTTCAAATTGTTCACCATTGGAAAGAGCATATTGAAGTTTACAAAAGAGTCAAGTATCAAAGTGGTATATTTCAAAAAAAAAAAAATTTCTGTTGTTTTTTAAAACTGTTGTTAACACAGTCGTGAATCCATGAAGTGTGTGCATGGTGTGGGCACCATGGTAATCATGAATGATTAGTTCTATGATTCAAATTAATAATACAAAAATATTTCACATACTGCAATAACAATGTTATAAAACATTTCACGTAAATGATTTGAATAGGTCCTTGATCTGCTTTTCCAAGTCAGGTGCGAGCTTGTACTGCCTCCCAGTTGACGTTCGGGGAGCATCAATAACTTTCATCACATGGACCAAAGGAACCCAACAAATGTCCTCCCTTGAATGTAACTATATACACTGCTGACATCAGCAGATCAGCCACTATTCCTGACTTCTATTTTTAGCCCCAGCCAGATGAGTTAAGCTCTTGCTATTTACAAATGAGAAACAAAGAATTACAAATTCAAATTTCAAAGTATTGTGTTCATGGTATCCTAATAGCAGATGATATGTATGTACATTGTATATACATGTAGTACATGTAAAAGGACTGTTAATTAAATAGCACACACAATGCACACAGCACTGGCAGAACATCATTTATTCAAATATTTAAAAAATATTGATAGAAACAATATACCACATTGAAATGTTAGACTTAAGTTAACTTGAATATGCTCTTTCCAATGGTGAACAATTTGAAGTGGTATACCTTGTCATATATTTGCAATCCTTATCTGAATTTTGGGGAAAAATGAAAAATTTCAATTTTTGAGGGATCATGACTATTATATATGACTGATTAAGAAAACTAAACATGTATTTGAATACTACTACCATACAGTTATTACCTGAAAAAAATTCAAGCTTCTGGGATGGGTCAATAAAAATATATGGGGCCTCAAAGTTGGGTTTTCATACAAAACCAACATTTTTTTCTGGATTTCAACTGATCAAGTCATAAAATTTAATTGAGGTATACTCCGTTTTATGTTTGTTTCTTTCAAAGCAGTTATAGAAGAATAATCTCTGAAAATTTCAAGGCTCTCGCATTAATATTTAAAAAGTTGTGGGAGTTTAAAAGTAGCCGTTCATTTTGTGATGCTCGCAATGACCATAAAAATAGGGCCACAACCATATTTTCAACCCTCAATATCTCGGAGTTGACCGCATCTATGGACCTAAAATTTTACGCAGCTTCATTTTGATACCTGGGAACTATTTTATGAAAGTTGAAAGTAAATCTGAGGGGGTCAACTGGGAGACCTCTGGTGATATGAGGTGGAATGACTCATCAATATTTCCTATGAGCTGCCATTTTGTCTGAATCTTGATGTTCCTCAACACTGAGAGCAGGAGCAGAAAATTTGATTGGTCTAGATGGCATCATTTTTCTTTTGAATGAATAAGCACCGACAACAAATATCAGTTTCCCCCACTTATACCATGAAAATGGAACAAAAGTGTTTGGGGAAGAATTCGACTGCAGTGCCATCCACTGGATGAGGAACATGCCTTCCATGGCTTCAGCGACACACCCTCTTCCCCACGGGTGTAGTTTTGTGGTTTCTTTTGGCTCAAGCAGTACAGCAGGCAGGTACTGTGGAAACTGGATTATTAATTGAATTTATAATAATGTAAAAAATGCAAATTAATTTGCTTTCATGTTCTGAGAAATAATTTAATAAATATATGCTGAGAAAACTCGAAGAGGGCAGAATACACACATTCCTCTGAAGTCGTAAAAAACCTTATCGATCTGATGACCATCTGAACCAGCAATATCTCCCCCCTTCACCCTTTCCCGGGGATATAAGCAAGCTCCAAACAGACCAATTATCCTTCTACGTTTCAATTTTAAAGTTCACAAATTTCCATCTGTTATCTCGACACACCCTGGTGAAGATGTACAGTATATATACTATTATACACACAATATTCTTTGTAAAATTAGGTCTTCAGCTTGCAACGATGTAGCAGGCTGGGGCCTTCCTCCTGTATACAGGAGTGTCTTTTATTTTAATGAATAAACAGCTTGTATTGAACTAACGATTTTTCTGTCTTCGGGTGGCTAGAAATTTCTCCCACAGAATTGGCGATGAGGATGGGATTTGACAGCCTCCATCCGAGGAGAGTGGCTTCTGCCTGGTGATGAGTGAATACTGGTGAAGCCAAAAGTGAGAGATCTCTGCTGCAGCACCTGTTTCTACCAGGCAGACTACCACCTCTCCATGGAACTTGCGCAGTCCTGGACCAGAGATTAAAAAAAGGTAAGGATATGTACAAAGCCGTTTGTTAAGTAAAATAAAGGACTTTTGGGGTTTTGTCAAGGTAAGGGGCCGGCGTCAACCAATAAGGAAATTTTAAAGGAAATAAGGGGTTTATTCCTTTAAGACAGGATAACATCTTGGTATATTTTGATAAAAGCGCCGAGTCACAAGATTGGAGGGCGGAGGCGTTGCGCAGATGAGTTTGCCAAGTTGTGATAAACAACGTAGAGGTGTAGCTTGGCCGCTATCTTTACACCTAATTATATTTTACCCCGTTGGATCTTTCACCCCACGGGGTCTAAGCGCCGCTCGTGTTCTCTCTTTTCTTGTGTACAATTCATTTCAACGTCTATTTCTCCATTATTCTTGAACAGAATATGATGAAAATTGACTGGCATATACTAGACACATATGCACAGGCACTAACTGAGCCCAAAGTGTGATTGCGGCCCTTCGGGCCGAGCTCTGCCTATTTTGGCCCATTTTCTTAAAATTGTTTTTTCTTGGTTATTAGTGAATGGAACCGTACCAATCTTGACAGGTATATTCTATAGACCATTCCCCAGGCAGTAACTGAGCCCAAAGTGCGATTCCCGCCCTTTGGGCCGAGAAACGGCCCTTTCAGTCCATTTTTCAAAATTGCTATTTCTTGGTTATTCGTAAACGGAACCGAACCAAACTTGACAGGTATATTCTAGAGACCATCCCCCAGGCATTAACTGAGCCCAAAGTGCGATTCCGGCCCTTTGGGCCAAGAAACGGCTCTGTCGGCCCAATTTCTTAAAATTATTTTAAAATAAAATTAAAAGCACTGGGCGATGCCCAATGCAAAATTCAGTCGCAAATGATGATATGAAACAAGCCTCACTCCTGTGAGGTGTTCTGGTTTATTTTTCTGATGCGATGAAAATCTTACCATATTTCAAAACTATCTGTCAGCCGTGCTATCACTCACCTAAGAGTTGTATGAATGAACTCCCACGGGGTATGTTCGTAATTCGAACTTGTTCTGTCTTAGGGTGGCTAGAAATTTCTCCCACAGCATGCAACAAGACCTTGAAGACCAATGAAAATTTGGTCCAATGGGTCCACTAGTAATACCAAAGTGTTCTTAAGGGTAATTCTAACGGAGTCTAAAGGGTAATTCTCAAGGGTTCTAAAGGATAATTTGAATCGGTTCTTAAGGGTTCTAAAGGGTATTTTTTATGGGTTTCGTTCATTTCTCGACTTTGCCCATTTCATGTTAAAAACACCAAACTGACCTGCTTACTTCAGACTCGGGTGGGACTATTGTTTTTATGTTTTTTTTAAAGAACCTTCAAAAGTCCTCTTCTCCAAAATGGTATGACCGTCTTTTGAGGAGAAACTTCACAGTTATGACCGCCTATCCATGAGGAACAAAAAGTTATCCACCTATTAAATAATAGGTGACATGGTTTGGCAGCCATATTGGATTTACCCAAAAAACTTTAAGAATCATCTTCTCCAGAATGGCTTGACAGATCTTGTGGAAACTTCACACACATGTTCTCCAAGGATGCCAGGATGTTCATGAATAATTAATTGATAGGTCACATGGTTTGGCATCCATATTGGATTGAAGGAAAATATTTTTAAAATTCTCTCTCGAACCATTGCATTGATTGATGTGAAACTTCAAAACTATAATCTCGTCGTAATGCAGAATATGTTTTAAATTTCAACCTGATCGGACGCATGGTCTGGTTGCCAGAATTATTTCATTGTTTGAATCTGTCCTTTTTGATTTTATATATATATATATATATATATATATATATATATATATATATATATATATATATATATATATATATATATATATATATTATATGTTGAATAAGGCTCACTTGGCTGCATCTGGGTGGGTTTGAGGGTAGAGAAGTAGCAGTTGAAACTCGAGTCCTATCCAGGTTCCTCCTGGTTGACTTCATCTTTGCTTTTTGCTTGTTCGGGCTCCTTCTGATGACTAATGCAGTACCTATTGTATTTATCTTCCATTTGATTTGTTTTGAATTTAATTTTTTTTTATAACAAATTTGCCACCAGCAGAGTTGGCTCGTACCAAGTTCTTCTCAAGTATTCTGTGAATACCATCTTGTCATACAAGCTCTTCTATTGCATAACCTCAGAATACTGTATTACAAGTGCATTGTACTTGCATTCCGCCAAGCAGATAAATAAATGAATTGAATGAAGAATAAGTGAGCAGTACGAGCTCATTATTTATATGTAGTCCAAGCTCTGCTCCTCTCCAGCCGAGGGAGTGAGGCTCCACCAGAAGAATTTTGTTTACAGATACTTTCATAAACGGACATTTTTCTTATTTTCTTTTGTGGAAACATGGCTTTGAGTTTCATCGGTATGTAAAATTTCAAATTTCTAACCTACCAAGAAAGCACTAAAAATTTATATTGGTGAGTCAGTCAGTGAGTGAGTTGGTGAGCAAGCAGTTAGAAAGAGCTTTATACATTAGAAAATATAAATGTTTTTAAAAAATGCTTCGAAATTTTACATTTCCCCATTATTATCATTATTCTTTAACGGTCCAAATTATTCCCACATTATTGCGGGGTTAGCTGGGAGAAGTTTTTGGCTCATGTCTTTAACAAATGAGCTGACAAGGCCTGACATTCTACTTGGGTTCGGGCAGGAATTTTTAATTTGTTCATGGTGCTGGCGATAGCTCAACCTCTGGTTGCGAAGGACACAGTGGGATCTTTAACATCCACCAACCAACTTATGACCAACTTTAACATCCACCAATATTGATGAATCAACCTTCCTGTGAAACACCAGGATGACAGTTTATAGATGGTTCGGGATTCAAACCCAGGCTTGACAGCTCTGAGGCTTTACACTTCTCCCCCTCTCTTCAATTATATGCAAAACATACACATGCAATTACATTATCCATACCCCCATTTCACTACTTCGTCTGTGTGGTCATTCGACTCACCACAACACCTTCTGCTATGAATGTAGTATGGTGTCTTTTAAAAGGATCAGCATTGAAAAATTCTATGAATAAGATACTTGCAATCATCCAAGACACATCAACGATTCATATTTTTCAACATATGTATATAAACAGTAAGAATCTATATACTGTATATATACAATGGTTCAGTAGTCTGCATAAGTATTTACCCCCCTCCAAAGTTTTCACATTTTGATGCCACCTGAGGTTATTTCATGATGCTTTCAAATCAAACTTAATATATAGCATCATCAAAAACAACTCCAAAGTGATGAAGCGAAAAAATATTCAGCTAAAATGTGAAGAAGTTTGATTAACAGAGAAAATCAGATGATTCTTAGTTGCATAAGTATTCAAACCGTTTACCATATTAACCCGAAATCACTTCAGGAGCAAATTATTTGTTTGAAGGGTTCCAAAATAAGTGCAATCGGTTTCACCTGAATGTAATCAGTGGCTTAACTTAAAAATTAATCTCCCCCAATTATCTAAGGAGTTTTAAGGTGAAACTCACTTGGTCAACCAACAAGGCAAACATGAAGACCAAGAAGCTTTCCAAAGAAGTCAGACATAAGGTGATGGAGAAGTGCCGTTCAGGAGAGGATTATAAGAAGATTTTAAAGTCACACATTACCCCTTTGAGTAGGTGAAATCCATCATTAAAAGTGGAAGACGCATCATACCACCCAGACTCTATCCAGATCAGGTCACCCATCCAAACTCAGCAGCTCTGCAAGCAGGAAGCTGGTTCGGGATGTCACTATAAACCCAACAACGACTGAAAGATCTGCAAGGCTCCATGTGCAAGATGAGGGTCAGTGTTCATCGATCAACAATATCCTGTTCCTTTAACAAAGCTGGCAATAAATAAGCCATTATAGAAAAAGACTCATCCAAAAGCTCGTATTGAGTTTGTGGGGAAAAAGCATCTTCATGGTACTACAGGCATGTGGAGAAACGTTTTGTCAACAGACAAGGCAAAAATTGTACTTTTTGGTCTGAATTCAAAGCGTTACATCTGGCACAAGCCTAGCACTGCACATCACTCGGTCAACAACATCACTACTTTCAAGCATGGTGGTGGCAGCATCATGTTATGGGGCTGATTTTCATCAGCCGGGACTGGCAAGCTTGTCAGGATGGAAGGGATAATGAACTGTGCAAAGTATAGGAGAATCCTTAATGAAAACCTGTTTGAGTCAGCCATGAATTTGAAACTGGGTAGGAGATTCATATTTCAGCAGGACAATAATGCAAAGCATAAAGCTAAACCACACTGGAGTGGTTTAATTAAAAAAAATTTAATGTTCTTGAGTGGCACAGTCAATGTCCTGACTTGAACCCAATTGAACATTTATGGTGGGACTTGAAGATTGCAGTCCATCAACGATCCCCATCAAACTTGGCAGAACGAGAGCAATTTTCACATGAAGAATGGGGAATTATTTCACCATATCACTGTGTAAAGCTGGTCGAGACCTCCTCACAAAGACTAGTAGCAGTCATTGCTGTAAAAGGTGTTTTCACCAAGTACTGACTTCAGGAGATGAATACTTTTGCAACCAGTGAATTTGATTCGTACATGTTTTTGCAGGTATTCCTGACATGTAACCACTTTCAAATATAACAGTGTTTTAGTTTGATCTCTTCAGTTATGAATAAAAAGTTGATTTGGAAAAATTGTTTCTACATAATTCATTGAAATGGGGCAGTATTTGGTAGGGGGTGAATACTTCTGCAGGCCACTGTATATAAAACGGGGTGTCGACATGTTTGTCTGTATGTCCGATAACTACTCCAAGACTCTGAGGCCGATCAACACCAAATTTTTAGGGTATACTCGGGGGGGGGGGGGGGTCTGTACTTGTTTTCCACAAAATATTTTTCAACAAAGTATTTTTCAATTTTTTTCTCCTTTTTTCGGATTTCTGATTGGTCTTATTATCTCAGTTATTTCTCCGTTGTGGCATACCAGTGGGACGAGAAGGCTACTCCTGCCTGGAGGGCGGGAGTACCCGCTAGTGTATTTATATACCGACGACAATGATTACTACTACTATGACTACTATTTCTCCAATGCCTCAAAATATTCCCACACTTCAGGGGTCAGCCAGGGAAGATTTGGCCCACGTCATTTATGAACCACTTGGCCATGCGTTTGACTGATGGTATCAGGAATTTGTTGACTGAAGGTGGCTGCCAAATATGTACCAAGTACAATGTCGAAAGCAGTCAACATATAGACACCAAAAATGATTAGGTGAGAGCTGATTGGTTGTTCCCTCCAAGTAATATTGTCATTGGGTCCTGATATTTATATGATGACTGCTATTGATATTGAACATGGTACATGTTTGGCAGCCTCTGTGGTGCACATTTCCATCTTTGCTGTCACCGATGACTCGCCAATAAGCGATGAAACCTGTTTGGTGGTTGATGGGTATGTGTGGCATTGGGATTCTCATGTATGTGCTCCTTGTGAATGCCTGCAGCTCTCAAGGAAGGGTTTGAAACAGCAAAGGACTTACCTTGTGTAGCTTTTCTTTGTTCCTTTATGCAGATTTATTTGGCTAGAAGAGCAGGGGTGAATTATAAAGATCCTTGGCACCTGGGGTAATTCATTAAGTGACAGCTGATTGGTTGTTCCCTCCCATTGCAGATGAGAGACATAATTGGGTGTTGATGTTTTTGATGTACTTGTATCATACACTTGACAGGGCGTTGGTGCTGCCAAAGCAGTTTCTTGGCAAGTGTTGTGCTGGGTGGTTTGCCACTGTGATGTAACCAAGTTTGAATGTAAATCATATTGTTACGGTTGTGGAAATTCACATAAAACCATATCGGTCCTCAGTTAGTTATGCCGATAAGTCCGTGTTCAGTTAGATTTCCCCACGGTTGTTTAATGGGAATTATCCGTGTGGACAGGGCTGTAATCTTTGAGTTAGCCGTTATTCTTTGCTATCATTATTTTGGACCAACCGCTTCACACAACCACCTTAACCACAACCCTCATAACCACACCACCACGTTTCCACCTCAGCACACGGTTGCCAGAGGCCTGGCCTTCGTCGAGGGAAAGCAGGCGGCCCCCGTTCCCCCCTCTCCCGGACGAATGGCGTCTCCACGGTGAATTCCACCCGGCGTGTGGAAGAAGACAAATACAGCGGCGAGGGAGCGTCCCCGATTTGGCAGGAAAACACTTCCTTCAAGAAGTTTCCCACATGTTCTGGAAGTTTCCTGCATGTTCTGGAAGGAGGGCGGGGCGAGAGCGGAGTGGTGGGGCGTGGGTAATAAAAAGCGAGCACGGAGCGTTCGCTCTCTCTCGGGAGTTGCTGCTGGGGTTGCGGTCGTTGCTGGTGTGGTTGTTGCTTGTGCGGAGGAGAATCGCGCCAAGGAGCTGCATGAAGATCTGGGCTCGTGTCCGAGTCAGGAACTTGGAGCGGTCGGTCGGTGGAGGTCCGGGCGTCGCGAGGGAGACGCGGGCTGGAGGCGCAGCCCTGCTGTGTCACGCGAACCTGCGTGTGCATGTGGGGAGAGCCGGAGAGAGCTCGCCTGCCGCTTGGCAAGGCCTGGGCGCACCCGCGGCTACGCTCGCTGCCGTGGGGACGGGACGTCGCGACTCGCCCCATCAAGGCACCACGAGGGTGCAGGTAACCTGCAACGGTCTCGTGTGACTCTTTCGGTCTGCCAAGTCCCACGCCATAAAGACCCAAGAGGTCCAGTCTGACTCCCTTGTCTGTGAGGGGTCTTTTTCTTGATTTATTTGTGTGAATGTTGTGGCGCCGAGTCCCGTAAGTAAAACCTGTTAAGTAAATGTACATAATAACCATAGTCGGTTGTAGTGTTTTCGCCTTGCCCGTGTATTTGTCCCCGTCCCGCAGTCTTCAATAAACAACTGCATGCGTGTTTTCCCATCATTGCTTACCTGCATGACTGCATGATTGTTTGTAGATGTGCTGTATAATCAATGTGCTTATTTAAATGTACCCTGTTCGTCGTGTCGTTTTCCCCCATTGAATCGCTGTATTGTTTTTCGGAGTACTAATTGGTTTTTGAATACCGATAATAGAATCGGGTCCGGCGAGGTCTGGCGATAATACCCGCTCGGTTATCCCAGAACGGAACGAACTGCTTAAGCGGTTCGTGTCCAGACAGGCCTTCGCCGAGGTACGGTCCCTCGGTAGGTTACCCGTGCGAATACTTAGGTATATCGATATTCGGCGATTGACCCTGTCGCGCGCGGGTAGAATAAAACACCCACCCGTGACTGATTTCTGGCGTTGTTCCAGAAAGTCACGACTGAATTGTCCGTTCGGTGGGTGAGCGGCCGTTATTAGTTACCGCGGTCACTTGCACGCCGGGCGGGCGTAGATTCGGAACAATATATTCATGCACCGCCCACGTTTTTCCTCGTGCGTGTTCGTGTTCCGCCTCGTGCGTGTTCGTGTTCCGCCTCGTGCGTGTTCGTGTTCCGCCTCATGTGTGTTCGTGCTCCGTTCATGCATTGCGTCATCTCCTCTGCAAGTGGGAAGATCAGCATTGTCCTGTCTGGTGGGACGTGTGCATGTCTCTGGAAACGGCACGGTTATTACTGTCACATTTGGAGTGTTTTATATTAAAGAAAAAATGATTTAGACCTCTGAATGTGTTGCCGAAACTGCCTCGAGCATTCTTATTCAAGAATCGGGGCACGTAGGCCATTTTACGATCGTAAAACCCCGACTCCACACTCGTTTAGCCACCGAGAGGAAGAAGAGCCTGTGTTGTTGAGCTTACTTCACGCGTGGTCTGTCACTGGCTCCCAAGTTTAGTCCATGTCTTCCAGGCCATCGCTCTTGTTAAAGGCCAAAGCAGAAGCAGCCGAGGCCTCTGTCAGAGCTGCCATGGGATGTAAATCAGACGAAGCTCGATTGTTACTCAGAGCAACAGATGCAGCAACGATTGATGGCTGTACAGCAACAGAGTAATCTCAAGCAGCAACAGTTGAAAGCCACGCAGCAACAGATACATCTCAAACAGCTGATGAGGGAGAACAGGTTTCCGTGGCTCAGGCCTGTTTGGCAGCGATCTCTGACACTGTGTTTGGGTGGAATCGGCAGCTGGATTACCTACACTTGCAGAGAAGGTAGGAATGCTCTTGTCCAGGAATGCCACGTTTCCACCACCATTCTATCTGAAGACGATATTTAAGGTATTCCACTGGATATCCGGGTACGTGCTGACCCAGCTACGTTGCTCGAACCAGTGTCATTTCAGGCAGACCCCCGTTCAGCCGTCAATGCTGCCACAACAGCATCCATGAAGAACTCACCACTATCAAATGTGTCTAACAGGCAAGTTCTGTCTGTTCAGTGTAACACGATACCAGCACCTGGTCTATCATACGCAACTCACCAGACATCAACTAATGCCTTACACAGAACCTTCGTGTTGTCATCCTTTAATAATGTGTCGCAGCTGCACATCAACCCCCCACTGTGTTTATGTGCCCTATTATGAGCTAGTGGGTCACAAACCTGGCTGGCTCTAGTTATGGTCGCTCACTATCCCACCATGTACCTTATGTCGCTGTCCAGTGCGATTACAACCAACAATCACTCGGATTATTTCTCACCAAATCCAATGTACACGTATGCTGTACAGCATATGCTGCGAGGACGTACAACACATCTGGAAACAACATTACCAGTGTCTGGCCATTCACTATTGGGTCGAGAAGTGAAGCCACCAAACCATGCCAACAGTGATGCCTGCCATGCAGGACTGTGTATAACTATTTTCCTTGTCGAGACTTGGTTTCAAATAGGATTTCTGTGTTTGATGATAAGCCTGAGAAATTCAGGACATGGCAAGCGGCCTTCCAGAGCATGATCAGAGGAGTACTGCTAGCATCCGATGAACAGCTTCTCCTCATGGTTTGACATGTGGCTGATGGTTCAGAATCGAAAGCACTCGTAGAGCGTCTTAACCAAATCTACATTTCTAACCCTGATGTCGGTTTGGAGCAGGTCTGGAATCGCCTTCAAGAAAGACTCGGCAGCAATGAAGCAGTTACACAATCATTGCTAAACAAGCTGCAACTTTTGCCTCAAGTCTCTCCTCATAACCGCAACACTTTGCAGAAGTTTAGCGACACCATCGAGGAAACAGAGGCCACCAAAAACGATGGTTCCCTTCCTGGGCTTGCAGATTTGGATATACAGCATCTCTGTTCCTCAAACCAATCATAGCAAAGCTTCCACCTGGCCTTGTGGATCGTTGCAGGGATGGAGGCCTTCAAGTAGAAAGAAACACACAATCATCCTTCCACCAATTTCAATGCTCACATCCTTCATTCGGCACAATACAAAGATTCAAAATGACCTCAGTCTGATGGTTTCGTTAGGATATGATGACAGATCACGTTCTTCAGCTCCTAAGGTGAAAGTTCCACTCGCTACGAAAAACAGAATGTCTGCCTTCATGAGTGACACACTTCCAAGGGTCAGAGTGAGCAAGACTGACGCTGCCATGTCAAGACTGAGTCAAGATTGAATTGCTGCCATGGATTGTCGAGAAATCACGTTGCCTTCTGAAAATCAGTGCACATCGTGAAATATAAGATCGGCAGCAATTCTGCCCTGTTCACAGGACTAAACATCCTCTTGTGCATTGGAGAACATTCAAAGCAAAAACATTGCAATCCAGACTCATACTTCTTAACCAATGGAAAATATGTACCAAATGTGCTGTCAACTAACCATTAAGCCAAGGAGTGTCAAGTAAAACTGCGTTGTTTTCACTGCGACAGCACCCGTCATTGCTCAGCACTTCATGATGCCAGTTGTGCTACCCTTGACGGACCGTCAGGGAGGAAAGGCAATTTATCAGCAACTCTTCAAACCCTGAAAGAGTGTCGGATGTGCATGTAGAGTGTTGCCCTGGCTGGCGGGATGTGTGCATGTATCTGGAAAAGGCACGGTTTTTACTGTCGCACTTGGAATGTTTTAAGTTAAAGAAAAAGTGATTTGGACCTCTGCAAATGTTGGTTAAATTGCCTGGAGCATTCTAATTCAGGAATTGTGGCAAGGCCGTTCCAGGATAGTAGCCATTGCCTTCCCAGCATTGTTTGTCTCTGCTCCATCCTTTTAAATGCTGAGCATCAAGTAAGGAAGCAGCATTTACTTTTTTTTAATTTTTATTTTTTAAGTCTTTGGTATGACCTGGCCAGGGTTTGAAACGCTGACCTCCCAGACTAAGGGTGGACACTCCAACCATTACACCACCAACTCTGGTTTTATAGCCCAACATGCATCTTATCCATTATTTCCGTCTGTTTGTTTTCTTTCTGCCTCCGCTTGTTCCATCTCCTCTCTTTAGCTTTTTTCACTGTTATTCATCGGGTGTGTTGGTATATATTTAGCTATGCAGTACAGTACATAGCTTGACCAGGCTTTGCTTGCTATGCTGGTCCAGCAATTCCATAAAATGGTGTGGTGAGATGTTTTGTGTTTGTGTTGTTCACCTACCAGCAAGATCCCGCTTGTCATGTGGGTTTTCTGAGATACGGGCACGTGCATTGTTATTGCAGTTTGGTTTCTTGTATCTGTCAATAAAAATGACAGCATATGAATGATGCCTCAGAATACATCCTGATGGTGTTATTCTCTACTGTTAGGTTCGGGGGAGTTTTGGGACATTGCTTCCTCTTCATAGGTAACATTTTGGTGTCCATCCAAAGTTGCCTTGCAGGCATACAAAAATCAATCACAATCTGAGGAGCTGGAGCTGGCAGCATTATATGTGGATGACACCAGAAAGGACAGGCAAATTACAACATCCATGAAGGTCATTTTTGACTTAATGGTCAGTCCGATATTGACTTGTTCAGAAATAACATTCACTCAATAAGAAATGGTGTATTTACTGACTGGAGAAGAGTTATTTTTCTTTCAAATGCTTCGATTTCATTCAAATAACAAGTCGACATGTTTGAATATTTTACCCTTGAAGGCCCCAGGGACAATTGAATCTCGATACACGTCTCATTGTGATCTTCATGAGTATTGGTTGTATCTTGAGCAGTTTAATCTCAAAGAAATCTCAATCTTTTCAATAGCAATGGTAAGGTTTATTACTGTAGATGTTTAAAGTTTTCATGTTTTCATAAAAAGACAAAAGCGATTTTGCTGATAGATTTTTGTGAGTTGATTTCAAGAATAGGTGATGAATGGATGTTACAAGGGAATTGTGTGCAGTAGACCATTCGGCCCATCAAGCCTGCAACACACCAATACCAGATTTAATAAATCCGTCACTACCCCTTCCCTTCGTGTGCAGCCTTTTGGCTGCTCCACTGGTACTCGTTTCACCGACCTCGGAAGGATGACAGGCCGAGTCAACCCCCTGGTGAACATTCAGCAGCCACCAGGGCTTGAACTCAAGACCCGAGGATCCCAAGCCACCACCCTAATCACGAAGCCACCACCAGGTTTGAATTACAAATGTTTGAACAAAAATCAAATGTTTGGGGCCTCTGGCTTTTTGAGAGTTGCTGGGTTCAGAGTAAGCATCACGACAATAATTGTCATGCCCTTTTATTGTTGATTATATTAACTCATACATATTTATTTATTATAAACGAGAACTGCACTCGATAGAGCACATACCTTCGCCAAGATGAACTGTATACGTTTTGTATCCCACTGATAGGCCAGATCTGGATTTGGATCTGGATCCGGATCCGGACCTGAACCAGAATCGAATCGGCTTGTTCTTGTCACCTAACCAACTCATCCACCTCGTTTTGTCATAACTTGTCCACAAATTTATGAAGTACAAGACGACCCATGAACCCGTTGGGTTCCCGTTGTGACAGCGGTTGATAAAAAAATCATTTCAAAAAAAAAGGATAGCTCCAGCAAACTATACTGCTGAGGTTGTTTGCATTAATCAAATTCTCCAAAACAGTACTTGACTGAATCAGGAATTGATTTTTAATAATTTTTTTCGTTGCCCGATTTGAACGAAACTTGATACTGCACATCGCAGGAGAATGGTGAGTAATGTGGCCCGAATTTTTTTTTGCTATCGTGGTCCGTTTTGGCCGTATTTCGGGAACATACATACATACATATATACAAGATGAGAGTTTTAGTTATATATAGATGCAATATTTGGCCCCATCTATCAATGGTGAAGAATCACTGAAAATTAAAAAATTTTAATATCCAGATTCAGATCTTCAACAAAATCTAATCAATTCATCATCGTCACCCACCTAATAGTCGGGTCAAAATACCACCTGACCCACAACAAATTGTAACAAGAGGTTTTTCAGTGGTTTTCATTCCTACTGAATATACTGATCAACAGAAAAAAAAGTCTACCAAACTCTGACATCCGGAAATGGGTTAAAAGTCATTTTCAAGATGGCCACCACCGGGCTTTGAAACAACTAAAACAGCTATAACTTCAATAATTGTGATAAAAACACAATTGTTGGTTCTGGTCCATGGTTTAAATGGATCAGCAATCCACTGGTGTCAATAAAATTTAGATCTGATCAGTATTTAACATGAAATCCAAGATGGCGGCAAAATTCAAGAGTTCAAAAATCAATAAATTTTCCATCTGAACCAAAATCACTGAACACCTGGTGCCACTGAAACATTTATTTGTGAACATTACATAATGGCAGTTTAGGTTACAATTTCAGTCCTCATCACTGTCCTCTAGTTCCTCAGAGGCTTGATTTAGTGGATTGTCACAAAACGTCACTTGGCATGATCCACATGCAGACATACATGGAAGCCCATTCTTTCTGCAGCTGCAACAGGGTGTGTCACAAGCTGTGGTGCAGTTGCAGTGTATCATCTTCAGAAGAGTGTCTGGTGCAGCATTCATGGCAGTCATGATAGGTACAAATCGATTGTCTTCAAGTCCCCAGCCCCAGTCCAGAGGATCAAGGTCACCCTCCATCCCCATCCAAATCATGACCCGGTAGTACACTCGGAGACAATGAAACTTGGTGGCAGATTCCATTGGGGGAAGACGTTCAGGTGTAACAAAAGACTTGGCAGCAGCGACCTTCTTTGTGAATATCTTGAAACACATGGCTGCCAGAGAACTTGTGCTCTCCCCACCAAATATAACAGCCATCGCTTGGCTACCAAGTTTCTTTGTTTCAGCGTGGCTGAAGCCTCTCAAAGTGAATGTATCTGCACACAACTGGAGGCCTTGATCATCTTCCACGAGTTTCTGAAAGACTGATTTTTTTCCCAATGCCATACACACGAGATGTTGAATCACATCCTGTGAAGGCGTGCAGGAATAATAGTTGAGTGCACAACTTATTCCCAAGAAGATGCTTCATCCAATTGATGTCATATACTTTCAGATTGCTTCTCGACTGGTTGTCTGATCTGAAATATATTGGTTTTCCATCTGGTATACAGTAATGGAGCAAAAGCATCAACAAATCTGTGTCCTCTCCGATTAGTGTGGTGGAATGCAGAATTGTGCTGTTTACGGCTGTCTTGGCAATGTCCACATCAGCGTCCCCTTCTGCCTGAAAGTGCAGCCCACTTTCTTCAGCTGATCACCTATTAAGGTGATCAGCTGTTGCTTGTTACTGCCGACAGATAGGAATTCATCTCTCTTTCCGTCAAATTCAGTTTCTCCGGTGAAATTCACAGTCGGATAGCTGTTGTCTTGTCCCTGTCTCTGCTGAGTGTTATCCTTTATCGAAGGGCCTGCACCATAGCCATCAAAGACAATAGTTGCTGTCCCATAGTGTTTTGTTGTGAAGTCCGCATATGCTCTGGCTATTTTGCCATATGTATCTCCCTTCTTCCACTCGAGCTTGTGCAGCAAGGATCCACCATCAAGAACATACCTTTCAGTCTTAAGGTGTGCTGAAGGTGTGGTGTCAGGTACTCCTTCACATGCCAGTGCCTTGGTACAGTGGTCATTGACTGCTTGAGCGAGTTGAGGTTTGTCGGCCTTCCTCAACATCTTGTTGTCCTCAAAGAGAGATGGAGGGTATGGACTGAGCTCAAAACGCATCACGTCCTCAAGTGACAAATCACCTATCTGGGATACCACCAGGAATCGCTGGAATAGCACACTGGAGTCGATGGTTCTGTGAGGAGCAACCTGGAGAGCATTTGAATTTCCCAGGTTCTTTGCTTTCTCTGTCCTCTTGATGGAGAAGGAAAACACAGGTTGTCCAATCATTCTCTCGATGATTTTGTTCCCAACAGCTTCATATTCATGCACGTTGATGTCTTCGCTTGCTACGATACCATTTATGATGTTTCTCATTGTAGGATCAGAGGAGAAAGGTGATAATGCATTCAGCTTTGTGCTTATCTTCGAGAGGTCGAATGCATGTCTTTCAATTCTGGCACCAATTGCTTTATGCTGTTCGCTTGTTGCATATGTGAGATCATTGAAGTACTGCATGGCGACGCTGACCTCAGATGTTATCGGGGCCGACATTGTCCACAATGCTAGGTGTTCCTCTGTCATCTTACTGCCATGAGTCAAGCCACCGGTGCTCTTTAGTAATCTCATGAGTGTTTGTTCGATGACTAGAACACAGCTGAGGCCTGCCCAAGACTGGTTTGGTCGCCGGATCACATGGAAGCCATTTTGAAACTTCTCATACACATCTGGGTGTTTGCTCTCCAGTTCACTCATTTCTTGTACGTAGAGATAAGCAGACTTCTGGTAGTTGTAGTGTCCAGCTGCTGCAAATACTGGCAAGGTATCAGCAACAGTTTGCAAGTGATCCCACCAAGACCCAGTGCGATCTGCCTTGATCATTGCCCGAGCAGTATGGAGCATTTTCTGATAACCCAGCCACAGCTTACTCATTTTGGATTGTGCAGCAAGTTCAGATATCTTTTTTTCAAGTTCATCAGTGATCTTCACAATTGCAGCTGATTCTTCAAGACTTTCAAGAGAGATGTCACCCGTTAGCAAGGACGAATACATTTTTTTTGCCACCATCTTGGATTTCATGTTAAATACTGATCAGATCTAAATTTTATTGACACGAGTGGATTGCTGATCCATTAAAACCATGGACCAGAACCAACAATTATGTTTTTATCACAATTATTGAAGATGTTTATAGCTGTTTTAGTTATTTCAAAGCCCAGTGGCGGCCATCTTGAAAATGACTGTTTTAACCCATTTCCGGAAGTCAGATTTTGTTAGACTTTGTTTTTTATTGATCAGTATATCCAGTAGGAATGAAAACCACTGAGAAACCTTTTGTTGCAATTTGTTGTGGGTTTGGTGGTTGTTTGTCATAAATTGACCCGACTATAACCTGTCCACCAATTTTCATCCGAATCCGTCCATAACTTTTTGACATATTCTGCTCACACACAGACAGACAAACAAATAGACAGGCAGGGGTGAAAACATAACCTCCATCCACCTTTGGTGGAGGAGGTAATGAGTCAATAAATAAAAGACAGGTGACGGATTTTTCCATCAATTAGATTTTTCTCTTTGCTCGAATGTTCATTTTGATAATAATGCATGAATAACAGTCAAGGCATTCGAAAAGATCTGTGAATGACATACTCACAATCGAGCAATAATTAAAGAACAACTTTAATATTATTAATTTATGTAAGTGCAGTACAGGATATATAAATGAGCAAGAACTTTATAATCATATACTGTGTATACTTTTATCAGCCTATGGGATAAATCTTTTTTGTTGGTGTTTCTTGGACTATTGCATCTTCTTCATTTACCTTTTGAACATTTATTGATCTTTTAAACCGATATTTTTGTCAAATTTCTTGGGTATTATCCTCTGCCGAATTCATTCATTTATTTTGCCTGCTGTTACTTAACTGTAACCTGACCACATCCAGTCAAATATTTAATTTGTGATGAAAATCAAATAATAACAATCATCATCATCAACATGTACCATACTCTATCCAGAGCATTGGTTCTGCCGAAGCAGTTTCTCGGCTCGGGTTACAATCCTGGACAGGTTGCCACTCAGGAAAAGGACGTCAGGCCAGGAATTTGGAATTTGGTCAGGGTGTGGTGATCGGTCATCTTCTCTTTGTGGAGGGCACCATGGGATCTTTAATATCCACCAGCTCATGCTGGGAGACAGGATGCCCAGTTTCGTCTGTCTGAGGGATTGCACATGGACTGATGAATCGCCCTGCATGTGAAACATCAGGACAGTTTATATTTGGGCCGAGATTCGAACCCAGGCTAGACAGCTCACAAGTGAGTACGAGTACCTCGAGGCCATCCTTCCAGCCCAAATTATAACAATGATACTAAAATAACACACACGAGCAACCATAAGAACGTATTGCAATGTTCCAGAATGCCAAGAGATAATGACAGTTTGAGCATATCACCTCGAGGAGCATTGCACACACTCACCTTGTCGATGATCCCGGCACTGGCCGCCCAGTATCGACGAACACACACCAGCAGTAGCTGGTGGTTTGATGACATTGCACTGCCTTGTACAGGCCACCAACATTGCACTCCGGTACAAAGATGCCATGGTGAGGTTTCACCTTTGCTTCCTCTAAGGCAGACTGTCGATTCTGATCACAATTTGTCGTCTTGCCTGCGGTCATGATTGAAAAAAAACAGAAAAAAAAGAGAGCGAATGAAAAAGAAAAGGGAAATACTTTTCTCAACGTTTGCTTAAATTTGTGTAACTGCCTACCAGAAACTTTTTGATGGCATTCTTCCCTTTGGGGCTTCAAGAAAATGGTGTGCACCACCATCTCATGTCACCCCACACCTCCACTGCACTCTTTTTGACCTCCATTAACCCTAGTTGACAAAACCTTACAAGTAACTGTGCTTCATCCCCTCCTCTCTCTCGTCTTTTGTCAGCTCATTCCCTTCCAAGTTGTGCCAAACTGTGGCCACACTCACCATCTCTACATTTCCTTTTACTGTTTGTCAATTCACTGTTCCATGAGCCTCAATTTTGCACATAAAAAAGCTGATTCAATTAAATAGCGTTGATGGATCTTACCTTTTATTTTATTCCATTCGGCGGATGTGCGTGGCCCTCTTGGTAATAGCAGCATTTTATGTCCTAATTGTAAAGTGAACTGTGTACCATGCCTCACAGAATCCTGCTTGCACATGTAGATTTTTTTTTAAAAGCCAACATCAAGGGGAAGCTAAATTGATGGAAACAATTTGATATAAAGTGGAGGAGGAGGGGTTGGGGAAGGAAACACCAAAACTGATCTCCCGCCATGCACAGCACAATTCCGCAAAGGTTCACTTTGTTGCATAAAAATGTCACTTGTGCCTATCCCAAGTAGGCCTGAAGCATTTAACAACCAACCATAATGTTTGCTCAGCAAATTACTCCTGCGTGAATGTCATTGGTAAGCCAGGTGAGTGTTTATCAACAATCACAAAGCGACGGGACGATTGTGCTGATTAGTTACCCTCGCCGAAGGAGAGGGTATTGCGTTTGAGTCCATTTGTTTGTTTGTTTGTTTGTCTGGCTTTCTGTTTGTTTGTTTGTCCACGCGCAACTTTTGTGTTTTGCTCCGCAACCACTTGTTGGGTTGAGATGAAATTTTCACCATCGGTGTGATGACTCATGGACAATGTTTTAATGATTATGATGTCATAGGTCACGTGGTGTGGCAGCCATTTTGGAAAAAAACGGGAAAACTTTGGACCTCTGTATCTCAAACTGCTCCAAGGAAAAAATTGAAACTTGGCACATGGCAAGTGCTCATGGGGAATGTGATTTTAAATTTTTTTTTTAATGATGCCAAAGGTGCTTTTGTTATGATGTCATAATTGCATATGTAGAATGCTACATCTGATCAGTATGAAAATATTTGAGTATCATCTGGGGATAAAATGGTCCACAGAAAAAAAATTGACATCATTGGTCACGTGATTCGGCAGCTATATTGTTAAAAAAAATCCTTAAAAATCTTCTCTGAAGTGGCGAAACAGATTGAGGCGAAACTTTACAAATATGACTGCCGATCCATTGAGGAACAAAAGGTTCACACATATATGACATAGGTCACATGGTTTGGCAACCATATTGGATTTACCCCGAAAACCTATAAAAAAATCTTCTCCAGAATGGCTGGACAAATTGAGGAGAAACTTCACACAAATGTTCCCCAAGCCATGGGTGTACAAGGAATAATTGATAGGTCACATGTTTTGGCAGCCATATTGGATTGAAGAAAAATATTAAATGTTTTCTTTGGAACCTCTTAATCAATTGACGTGAAACGTCACAATTATGATCTCGTCATGATGGGGAATACACGTTTTAAATTTCAACTTGATCGGCTACATGGTCTGGCATCCAGGATTATTTAATTTTTTGATTTGAGTTCTTTTTAAAAAAAAATTTGATAAGGCTCACTTGGCTGTGCCTGGATGGGATTGAGGGTAGAGGAGTATCAGCTGAAATGTGAATCCCATGCAGGTTTCTCCTGATGACTTAATGTTTGCGTTTTGCTTGTTTGGGTTCCTTCGGATGACTGCAATGCAGGTCTTGTACCTATTTGGTCTCCCATTTGATTTGAATTGAATTCATTTTACTCCCATTCTAAATTAAATTGAATAATTAATAATAATCAAAAACGTCATGGGTCAGGGTCAGGTGTCCAATCAAAGCGCGGTTGCATCAAAGCGGGATGTCTTGGTACCCGGTCATCACTGCCAGCAGTTATAAAGTGGCAGTTCTAGTTATGTCTATTATTAATTACGTAACACACCAGTAGACAAACGCCACACAAAAGAAGTCCTGGTGAGGGTATGCAATCTCTGATTGCTCTTTTTCTTGTTTATGTTTGAGATTGTGAGAATCCAGATGTTGACATCGTGCTGTCTTCAGCCAGATGTGAACCTGAAACCCTTGACAAATCAGTCTCTGGTCCTCATCATAAGCCACCATATTTTACTAACAAGTGTGCCAGAGCAAGCTGCACATTACAGGTACAACGATAATATTATTCCCTATGTTCATTCTAATTTCCAGAGTTGTGTGTTGAAAGGCATAAGATCCTCCGAGAAGGAAATGGGTTCATAAGGTATTAATCTTCAAAGATCAAAACATCATTTAGTTTCCATCCATTTTCTGCGTCTGCTTTAATCATGGAGTGCGATAGTACTCCATATGTGGGGATGGCATGGGAAAAAATGGCTGCCCATTCAAATGAGTACAAAATGATACGCTTAAAATCCACAATCGAGTGAAGTCATAAGCCTTTAATTAATTTAGAGGTACTTGGTCTTAATAGCAGTCACACCCTGTATTTGAACAACCAAGTCAAACTTGATGCAAGTTGGACATTCTTCATCAAGTGTTTTCTCAACACGACATTGCACTGCAGATTATAAAAGCCTTGTCTGCAATGAGCAATCAAGCTTTTCAGTGTAGACTGTGGTTTCTGTGACTCCCCGATGATGTCCCAAAGAGCATTGGAATCTCCCAGTGGAAAACATAGAATTTAAGTCGATTGCTGTGACATTGCTGACAGATCAATGGACTCTTGAGCTTCATTAATCTGTTCTTGCACCTCCTTTCTTTTTCATCAATCTTTCTTTAGCATTTAAAATCCGCTCCCCGAGTCGGTGTTTTGAAGCCTTAACTTGCTGCCGACATTGACTCTTTTATCCTACTTTTGGAACTGCTTCCCCGTTAATGCATCCTATTCTTGCAAAGCGACACACAACATTGTTATCTCATGCCGAACTACTTTTATATTTGTGTATGTGTGTGTGAATCATTTAGTTTCCATACAAAGTTGTCTTGAGATGGTGGTGAGTCTTTTCTATGAGCCACTACAGTCCCTGTGAGGATGGGACTTCGAAGTAACAAATTCCAGGATTACAATCAGGTAATGATGAAGGAGCAGCAATATACATCACATGTTAGGGTTTGTGTGATTGAAGTATAACTTGACGATGTGGCTTCATGATTCTTGTGGTTGTTGATTGTATAGATTGTGTTACTGGTCGAAGTTGTGGGAGCAGGGAAGGTGAGTCGCTGGAGTGTGTTCTACAGATATGCCTTGTGTTGGCCTAATGGTTGGGGTGGTGGGCTTTGGATCCTAGGGTCCTGAGTTAAAATTCCACTCAGCTGTTGAATTAATACCAGGTGGAGTTAACTCAGCCTGCCATCCTTCTGAGGTTGGCAAAATGAGTGCCAGCATGCTGGTATACTGTGTCGGAGTGACGACCCGTCCAACATTGTGCCCAATAGCCAACGAGACTGCTTAAGCAGCACCAACGTTCTGCACAGAGTGTGGTCCCAATGGATGGATGGATTCTATAGATGGTACATACCACAGCCTCAAGTCGGTGTGACCGGAGGTGGATGTTGATTTGAGATTGTACTGAGCTACTTCGGCAAGCAGCTTTATCCTGAATGTAGTCGAGCATCTGAAGCATCGTTTCAGATGCTTACAACTAGTCAAGCACTGATTATTCAATTACACTCCCAACCTGAGCTGAGTGGGTGGTGGAGAGGTGTTCAGAGGTCAGGAGGTGAGCGACTCATCACGGTGTACTCAACCTCTGTCCTGCTCTTATCACAATGGTGTTGATGTGCCTGATGAAATTGAGCTTCTGCTGCTGATGATGACTCACAGAATGTTGACACTGGAGGATTCTGGGATGGTGATGCCTTTGAAAGTCAGACGCTTCCGATTTGGATCTTTCTTGTTGGAGATAGTCACTGCTTCCATGGTTGATAGTCAGCATTTAAAAGGATAGAGCACGGACAAACAACCATAAGTTGGCAACAATAGCGCAGACTTGATGGGCCGAATGGCATCCTCCTGTGTTGGAGTTCCTTAAAAGGGAACCCATATCAAATGAAACAAAATTTGAATACGAACATGGGAAAGCCAGATCAGTATCTCTGCCAGATATTTCTTTGAACAAATGCAAAAGCAAAAAATCCCTTGTTTCAAATGCCCAAGATAGAACATTTCAGAAGGTTGTTGTGCAATATTTTTTTACATCCAAGTTTCATTTGTTTGTTTTTAGGCATGGGAATGCAATCCTGACGTTCTTTCATATGCGCCGATGAATTGCATTGCACATGTCGATAACTCTGTGGACATTTGTTCTGATGTAAATACATCCTGAAAGAACATGCTTGTCGTGCTATGCTTTATTTCTCACAATGTCTGCATTTCATTGAATAGGCCAAATGTTTGTTGGATGGTTTTTACAGTGTGTCTTTAATTTGTGCCCCGTTTGATTCAGTTGAGTATGATTCAACCCC
>NC_140964.1:127248605-127253605 GCF_056783735.1 Eptatretus burgeri | reverse complement strand
TGTGATCTGCAATTGTGCTTGATTTGGTCAAATGCGTCCTAGTGCAGGTCACATTGCTGTTCAACAAACTACACAAGTTGAATAATTATGGATTAAATATCTTCTTTTTGTGATGATGTTTAGTAAAGTAAAGTGTGGCAAGACATTTCTGGAAGGAAAGGATGGGTAATAGCCCTATCTCCCTCTATAACCTCCTCGATCCTGGTATACTGTGTATGTTTGGTATTCTAAAATCTGCAACATAGGGGCTCTCTGACTTATGGTATCACAGGCATTTTCAAATGAAAAATGTTCAATTTGTTGAGCAAAATGACTTGAGGGCATATGTACGCAATGCAGTATTTTGCCTCACCTCTCCTGCCAGGGGAATCTTGCTTCACATTGCTCTATATTCTGGGAAATAAAAGCATGTGGGCATGTGATTTTGAGACTGGAACAGCAACCTAATCCCCAACATTTATACCCTTGGAAAGACACCAAAGACGTTATTTCTGTGATCTTGAAACTAGAGAGTGAAAGAACTTGGAACAACAAATTCATCTGTTGTTGATTTGGCTGTTTCACTTATTGTTGCCTTTCCAATGGACTTTGTTTCTTTAAGCACATTCTAGTATTTTCACTTCGTTTATCAATTCAACAATATGCTCATGTTTTCATAAATTTTGCTAAAACTCTAAAAACAAGCACAAAGACGAATCTTGTGAGAAACAACATTGGATTACTGGTCACCGTGAAGGATGGAGCTGGTCTGCTTCGGCGGACAAAATAAACAGTGGAATTTATCAACTAAATTTTGATGAGCACGTTTCTTGCCATGGGGACATAATGTGCAGCTGATGTATCCATTGTTAACTCTTCATCACAGCAAAAGTGGCTGGCAGGATAGCCTCGACCGAAAGGTGGTGAACACATTCGCCTCTCAGCTGTCTAACCTGGTTTGAATCCCGACCCAGCTATAAACTGTCATCTTGATGTTTCTCAGGCAGAATGATTCATCAATGCATGCGTCTTCTCTCTGATTGACTGACAAACTGGACGTCCCGTTTTCCAGCATTCGTTGGTGCATGTTAAAGATCCTGTTGTGTCCCGCGTGAAGAGTGGACGGGCTATCGCCGGCACCCTGGCCAAATTGCAAATTACAACTCTAATCTACAGGGCACAGATTCACTCTAATCAAGTGAGGCTATCTGCAGCCATGTATTGCATCGAAAAAAGAAGAGCCAAAGAGGGCTAACGTTATAACAATGAGCCATTGTTCAAAATACAATCGCACCTCATATCCCACTGCTCTAAACATACTCTTATCAAGTCGTGGATTGTTTTGCCAGTTATTTTATTTGTTTTATTTATTTATTTCTGACTGCGATACGTTCGGTCGTTATTTATCCAATCTCAAACAAACTTTTACAGGGAGACCCAGTCACACGATGGAGGTTGCAGGGACTCCATTTGCTCCCTTCCCCCAGGGGGTTTTCTGCCTTAAGGTGATATCTGTGTTCAGGTGTATATCTGTGTTAAGATGGCTAATTGTGGAATTTTTTTCAAGCCCGCTTCTAATAACATAAGTAACACGGATGATAATGGCATAATGTTAATGTTATTACAAAACAGTATTAATACTAATAATATTCCCCCTCACTCAGCATTTTTTTTTCCTCCTTGGACTATCGCTGTGTTAATGTGTATAAATTGCTTATCATGGAATTTTGTGAGGCGCATCCATAGTGGAAGTAAAAAAAAAATTGAGTATAAACCACAAACATGTATGATTACTGTTTTAACAGTCGCTACTGCTGTTTAACACTTGATTGAAAGAAATTTGGAAGAATCTCGACATCCTTGAGGCATTCTATGCTTATAGTCCACTACAGACTAATGGACCCAAGCCTACATCTACTGTAATCTATATACCCCAGAGAGGATATTGGACCCAAGCCTAGATCCACTGTAATCGATATACCCCAGAGAGGATAATAACATGGCCCTGCCGCTCCCGTAGGGAGAGGGTGTACAAGTATAATAAACCCCACAAAACATGTAGGAAATGTAATAGCATATTACCAATATGTATAAATAGGAGAAAAGAAAACGCAGCACAATTGTTGCAAACTCCGAAGAAAAATATCAAACAAATCGATGGAAAGATTGCAAGTTAGATGAAGAAAAGGCACAACAAACATATAGAAAGTCGAAGGGGAAATCCAAAGAAAACTTTCAGAAAACGCAAAGAAAATCAACAGTCTTCATGTCAGCATTCATCCATCTTCCTCTTTCAATGCATCTTTGTTTTCATATTTTAATATTCATTTCTTTTTTTTTTAACTTTGTATATATAACCTTGTTTGTAACTCTTATTCTACTTCTTGTTTGATGTTCCTTTTTATCTAAAATTTAATTCCTGCACTTAACATTAATTTTTTTAAATCTTGCTTTTAGTCTTTAAAAAAAAAAATTATTATCGTAATCCTTTTTACCTCCACCACCAAAGGTGGAAGGAGGTTATGTTTTCACCTCTGTCTGTCTGTTTTTATTTATTATTACTAATATGCATACCTTTTGCTTTGTCTTTTCCAACTGGAAGCTGCTTGCCCCACAAGGTAGGTGCATTGATGAGCTCTGGGATTACAACATTCAACAACATGGTGGGTTATTACAGAAAAATATCATAATTGCGTTCTTTTCTCCAGCAGCCATACACAAAACATGACTTTGCATGAAATAGGAAGAGGCAATGACTTTATCGGTATTCATCATCATCATCATCATCATCATCATCATCATCATCATCATCATCATCATCATCATCATCATCATCATCATCATCATCATCATCATCATCATCATCATCATCATCATCATCATCATCATCATCTACCATGCCATAAGCATGGCGTTGGTGCTGCCGAAGCAGTTACTTGGCTTCACTCCTGGTCGTGTCGCCACTTTTACTGAGTAGTTAGGGCAGGAATTTGTAATTTGTTCATGGTGCCGGTGATAGCTCGCCTACTCTTCGTGAAAGACACCATGGGATGTTTAACGTCCACTAACTAATTCTGACAGACAGGACGCCCAGTTTAACGTCCATCCGAGGGCCGACACACATTAATGAATCACCCTCCCTGTGAAACACCAGGATGACAGTTTATAGCTGGGTTGGGATTTGAACCCATGCTCGAGGACTTGGAGGCAAGTGTGTGTACCTTTGGGTCATTCTGCTAGCCCCTTACTGGTATTACATTTGCAAAAAAAATGCATATGTATATGCAAGCCTCAATAATTCTCAATTATTCTCAGCAAGCTTCAATTATTTTGGTAAATTAAATATGCTGAGAAAGTATGTTTGTAATAAGAATAAAAATAAAAGTATTGCAAACGTCAATAATGCTCATTGTCAAGTGTGCATGAAAATATAACAGACAAAATGCACCAAACATGGAAAGTGGTACAGACCTGCAACCACTGATAACATGTAAAATAATTGAAAGCAGAAGAATAATTAGATATAATAAAATATCAAAATAAATCAGTATAAATAAAAAGGAGAATAAATATAGAAAAGGTACACTGACTGTAACAAAAAAAACAAAAAAAATATCCAAAGAAAACAATAAAATCAAAGTGGCAGCAATGTATGATAGAGATGAAAGTAAATGAGTTTGGCAGTTATGAAGCACTAATATGTAAATCTGTTGGCAATGTGAAAAGGCCTGTGGACGGAAGTGCAACAAATGTGGAATAAGTAATTAAAATATATAGCTGCTCAAAGTGCAGTGTTCCAGTGCAGGAGAATCTATTCACAACTTAAGCCAGCAAACAAAAGTTTCTCATTGTTTGGGGGGAAAATGTAAAATATGCAGTGATAAAGAAATTGGTGCTCAAGCCCCCCCCCCCCTCCTGAATACTCTTTTCTAGTTCTTCCATGAGCCTCAACCTTGCACGCAAAAAAACCCCATGAATTTGGAAAGGATTATGCCAGAAAAATTCCCAAGTCACCTCAAATTAAATAAGAAGTTATAAAAGCGCAGCATGTTGGAAAGTGTAATTGAAGGTGGGCCTAAAATATTCGATGACCTTGGAAAGACTTGTGGCCAAAGACTTGTAAATGAGCTGTGTTTCCACAGTTATATGGAAACACATCCCAAAAGTCATCAGTTTGACAAAATGAGGAGGTAGTTGTAATGTTGTGAAGAAGCTACAAACCGAATGATCTTCTGACATGCTTGAGGAAAATAAAAAGTTCTGAAGTTGAGGTTCGATCAGTACAGCAGTACACAAGTCAGGCATGAATCAAATAAAAAGCAAAGTTCATTAAGGTTGGAGGATAATTACCACCCCCCCTCCCCACTCAATATGTCGTGTCCCATCCATCCCTTCCCTACAAACTTACAAACTCTTGCACCAAACTGACTCAAGGCAATGTGAAGCTTCACTGTGGAGTGAACAAACAACCATGATACCCTAACCCTAACCCTCTCACACGACACCTACTACACCTCCCACTCGTACATCTTAGACATAATCAGTCTTCCTCCCAGCTACCTCTCCCTAAACGTTCTGGGTTGCATTGGTCAGCTGACCATGCCAGGTACTGAGAGGATGTTTACCCTCATCTGTTGTTTCTCTCTGCACTATCTAACTTTCCTCGTGTGTGTGTGTGTGTGTGTGTGTGTGTGTGTGTGTGTGTGTGTGTGTGTTGGCACCTGTCCTAGTTTAATTTAAGATTGTAGAAGGTATACGGTGTAGCTCTGCTCTCTGTCTGCTTTAGTAAGATTGCTTGTCTTTTACCGCACCCCACAAATTCCTCGCTTTTCCTGCTGTACATACCAATACAATCCATTCACTGTGCCACATACTGTTCCTTGCTTTCTGGTTGTAAATAAATGTCCTGTTTAGAAATGCTCCCAGCTCGTTTTCATGTTTTCTTTCATTGGTCAAGCATAGCCCGCACCCGAGCTAAGCCAGGACATTATTCCCCACAGATTTGTTTCGTAGCCGATACA
>NC_140964.1:127166105-127241105 GCF_056783735.1 Eptatretus burgeri | reverse complement strand
ACTCTGTGCAGAGCGTTGGTGCTGCCTAAGCAGTCTCCTGGGCTATTGGGCACAATCCTGGACGGGTCGCCACTCCGACACAGGATACCAGCACGTTGGTACTCATTTTGCCGACCTCCGAAGGATGACAGGCTGGGTCAACCCCACCTGGTATTAATTCAACAGCCGAGCAGGATTTGAACTCGGGACCCTAGGATTTTTGCTTTAAATTGAACCGTGATTTCGAATACATATTTCCAACTACAATATAACTCTGCCCAAGGTATCGGTAGGGTTTACACGAATATCATTTTGTTGCTTCAGCATTGTTCATAAATAAATCCAGAGCAATTGTTTTTTGTCATACCAGTTTTCCTCTTGTATTTTTATGCATACAAATCTAGGTTCGGAGGAATGGAAGGACAAAGGGCAGCAGGATCACAGACTGACATAGGATCAAAGAAGAGCAGTGTCAAAGACTTCACACATGAGTGGATGAGTGGCAAAAGGAAAGGGGTGGGGAGGGGTCAATGAGAGTATGAGGACAGGGGTGGGTATGGAGAAACCCACGAGGTAACAATGGGCAGTACCCTTAAAAGACTGGAGGATGGGACATGAGATAACGGACACAGCGACTCAGTTCAACAGACCACACAGCAGAGGGATGGAGGTGAGCAATCAGCTTGGAATTTTGGAGGATAACCAGGTGAGGGATTCTGGAAGAAAACAGGCAATATGTGTGGACGAGAGGAGGATGGAGAGATGAGAGCAGAGGTGAGGCTAAAAGTGATACAATCTATCTGCAATGGGCGATAAATAGACCTTGGGGCATGGTCTCCTCTCAAGATATACCAACAACACAGAGAGCCTTTTACTCATTCACCTCGATTGAATGCCTGAGCATACTATACTGAGCTACGAGTGGCTGACAATTTACTTAGCTCTGCAGAGAATACCCAGGCATTGACCAGCCTCAGAGGCCAATTTGGAGAATTGGTTCATCCGAGACAAGTTGTAGCAGGTTGTGAGGCCAAGGAGCTCCAGTGACTGTACCTCTTCCAGGCGATAGCCAAAAAAAGTGAACTCGGAAGTTTGAAAGCAGATCCTTATGGAGGGACAGAGTGAGAGTATGGAATTTTCATGCATTGAAAGACATGCTTCAAGTAGCTGACAAATGACTTATTTATTCAGGATCAACAGAGATGGATGTGACAGAAGCCTGCTTTTTTGATCTTTTGATCTGCACTAATTGATGCCAGAGATGTCAACAAGTCACTTGAACCAAGTTTTCAAGCAAGTCTCGAGTCACCATAGTATTACTTCAACTTGTGTCAAGTCCCACATTTGCTTATAAACCTTGGAGTACACACTAGCGAGGAATTAAGACACA
Source organism: Eptatretus burgeri (assembly GCF_056783735.1). NCBI lineage: Eukaryota > Metazoa > Chordata > Myxini > Myxiniformes > Myxinidae > Eptatretus > Eptatretus burgeri. Next base: position 127,239,736 of record NC_140964.1, on the reverse strand, counting down.
GGGCTTCATTAATTGCAATGTATGTTCTGAAAAGCTGTTTAACTCGAGTTTTTGTTTGTCATCTTCATACAGTGGACATTTTTGTTTTGTTCCCAGGAAAAATAAATTTATGTTAAATTTACTTTTCATATCTAGTGTACATACCTACTTGAACATATGTACATGAGACTAGTTAGTAATATGACTCATTCCAACATATCTGATCACCTCAGTCAAGTTTAAAACCTCAGCTTATGTTTAAATAGTTACATGGAACCAAAGAATTCAATTTGAAACAGGAAAGGAGATTTTAATAATTTATTTGTATATTTATTATCTACGTTAAGATGAAATGTATAATTAGGAAGGAAGGTGTCCACTCAGGAAGGGGGAAGGATACTATGGAATAAGGAAGGGGAGGGACGATGTGGAAACAGAAAGAGGGTGGGACACTGGAGAAAATGAAATGTATAACTTATTGACTTCAATTGTTGTCGTGATATAATTTAAAACTATTAACAAAGCTTATTATAATCCAAGTCGAATGAGATTTTTTAAATCCAAAAAAACAAACATTTTATTGGGTCGGGATGTGTACGGGGCCAAGTTTCCCCGATTCGACACAAAAGTCGATGATATGGTTTGATTAAAGTTGTGCTTCCAATGTTGATAAGACTGGTGCTTGCCACTTGGATATGGTGCGCTCTATGCTGTCTGGGGAGTGGACACTCCCTTTAACCATAGTAAAGAATGGTAACCGACCCGGCGGCTGTGAGCGGTGGCGCGCTGCACATGCACAGTATACATGTACAAGGTATATGTCGTCATTGACCGTGCACGCCAACAACTGAAAATCATTTACCATATATTTTAAACCCCGTTTTAATTCAATGTCTATTCAACGGTTATTTCCCGAACATTGTCAACAAGTCATTATAAACTCAAGTCGCATGTAAGTTGCAAGCAAGTCGCAAGCCCCCAACCACCAAGTCCGAGTCTCACGTCAATTTCGTCAAGTTGCAAGATTTTGCGACTTTAGTGTGACTCGAGTCTGAGTCGCCGACTCAAGTTCCCAACTCTTGTTGGTGCCATCCATAAAATTGTACAGAACATTTCCCAGGGAAGTGGAAAGGTCAATGGTGTATACCAGGAATAAGGTCAGTCCTAAAATACTGCCTTACAAGATACCAACCTGAAAACGAAGATGATGAGACAGAATACCATCAAGAGCAACGTGTTGTTTCTGCTTGCAGAGAAAATCTGATTGTTACTCCTTGAGGGGGTCCTACATACCATTAGCATACACCAAAGAAAGTTAAGCTGTGTGCTCGACAGTATTGAAAGCTGGAGAGATGTCCAGAGAAATATCTCCATATGATCTCTCATTTAAGATTGAGTGCATCCATCCATTGTTGGCTTAAAATAACTGAAGTAGCAAATTATTCTGGACCGACTCTGACTTAACACACTGCCAACTGCATTGCCTCTTCTTTTTCTCTGATGAAGGATCAAGCCTGAAACGTCAGTGCTTTGTGATCTTTGATGTTGGATAATCTTAACCATTTTAGTCTCATGTGTTGAGAACAAATGGCCTTGGTAGCATAATGGTTAGAGCATCCTCTCTAAGTCTGGGAGGTTGCTTGTTCAAACCGTGGTTGAGTAATAGCAAAGACTTAAAATGGTCTGTGCTGCTTCCTTGCTTAATGCTCATTTAAAGGATAGAGCATGGATAAACAACCGTAGCTTGGTAATAATAGCACAGGTTTTGAATGATGGCCTCCTACGTCAAAGTTCCCTGTAAGGGGATTCATATTGTAATGAATAAGGCAGGATCACGGGCAATGGGGAAGGGAGTTAGGAACGTATACAGCAACACCACCACCCGGCCGAAAGCTGTCTGTTAAAGCACAGAAGGGAATAACCAGGGAGGGAGACAGATATGACTCATTCCAACATATCTGATCACCTCAGTAAAGTTTAAAAGTTGTTTGCTACGTTTGACACTCAAAGTTGTAAAAGCCATTGTCATTGCCGTTCTTACCAATGGGTCGCAGCAAGCTGACCTTTTGGCCCATTGTGACGTTGCTCAATTTAGTTTTACCTTGAAATTATATTAACTGTGCACCAGGCTGTAAGGTTAATGCAATTCAGCAATTTCCTCTTCAACAAAATCTGCATATGATTAGAAAGTAAAGGGAAATTTGGATATAATCCTTTCATGGGGCAACGTTGGTGTGTGAGGAAAGCCATCGTCATAGCAGTATTAGGCCCCTGCGGTGTCACCACCGATATCAGTTGTAACATTCAGCTTTCTACTGCACCAACGGAGAATTCATTTCAAATGTGTTCGTCAGGTCGAAATAATAATGAATTCTTAATGAGTGAAGTCCCATGTTTGAAGTCTTTGATATAAGAAAATCTGCAAAAAAAAAAAAGCAAATATCATGAAAACTACACGATAATGCAGTATTCAAGCACACATCATTGTTACATGTTTCTTATCTCCTGCAAACAATGCTTTTTCCATTGTAGAACACATCATTGTTAACCAGACAATTAAAAAAGGCTTATTAGTAATGTACAATGAGATAAAAAAAAATGATGAAAGGACTGTGATTAGCTTTTTCAGGTTTTTGATTTGAAATGTATTTCCCTAGTTTTTCTCAGGAAAAATGCTTTATATATTCAAATTGGAGGGTGGTAGAGGACATGTATTTTAACAAAATAGTACACAGGACATCCACTTTAACATACATCCAAGGGATTGTGCACTTTGTGATGCGAAGCCTTACCTGTGAAGCACCAATCTGACAGTTTATAGTAAAGTAAGGAATTTAACCCAGACTAGGCAACCCAAAGGTAAGTGTTCTACCACTACACCATCCTGTGGAACCCCCTTTTGTATTTAACTAGTACACCGGCTCCCTCCGAGGACGGAGATCTTGTGTACGTGCACACCATGAGAACGACGGTTTGTTTGTATCCTTATCGTTTTATGGCCACAATTATTCCCACGTTATTGTGGGGTTGGCTGGGGGAAGCTTAACCAAAGCATTTCACGAAGCAGATGGCCAGGCATGACGTTCGACTGAGGTTAAGGCAGGAATTTGTAATTTGTTCAGGGTGCCACTGATAGCTCACTTACTCTTTGTGAAGGACACCGTGGGGCCTTAACGTCCACCAACTATTGTCGTCAGATGGGACGGGATGTCCAGCTCAATGTCCGTTCAATAAGTCACCCTGCCTGTGAAACACTGGGATGACAGTTTTGAGCTGGGTCTGCATTCAGACCCAGAATATATATATATATATATATATATATATATATATATATATATATATATATATATATATATATATATATGCACGGTATCTGCAAAATTAATGTGATAATGTCACTTAATTTTCTTTTTCAATATACAATAGTAACTTGATAAAAACAAACAAACAGAGCAAGAACAGCCTGCAACATATTTAGTGAAAGATAAAACAAACAACAATGTTGATTCGGAAGCTTTTGTTGCATGGACATGGCTCACTGCCTGAGGCATGGAATGTACCATATGCAACAAAAAGTTTCAATAGAGATTGCAAACATGATGGAATAAAGTTTAGGAATTGCTGTGCATGCATTTTGGGCAAAAAGTTCAAATTTCAAAACTACTCTTGACATTCAGTGGATTAAAAAAAAAACTGGCCAGACTTAGCTGTTTATTTAATTGTCCTAATTTGTGCGATTTGGCAGGGTCCTTTGGCTGAACCCACACAGTCTCTCAATAAGACACTGTGTGAAAGTGGTACCTTTTTACTGCTGCATGCTGAAAAGTTAGTGGATTATTGAACTGAGAAAGTCCAGAAAAGTTCATCTCGATGTTGCCATTTGAGTGCAAGTTGATATTTTAAAAATCATGTTGTTTATCCCATTGGGTCATCCCAAACTGTCAAAACTAAAAAGCAATGAATGATAGATTAATTATGTTGGAACGTACTCTTGAAATGTATGCTGTGAATAATAAAGTGAAAAGGTCTAACAGACAGCAGTGACCAGACTATTCTGAAATCCATCAGGCCGACACTCAATTTTTGGTTTATTTTGCATTGAGTAGCAGTTCATCAAATGTCCATGGACTAACCTTCATTCCATTTTGACGTTAAAAAGAATGGTCCAATTATGTCGATCAAAAATGTTCCGAGATGATACATTCTCTGACCTCCTTGGAAGTATTTACCTGGATTTACTTTAATTATTACACTTCAGAGTTCATTATTCTGTTTGCAAGACGAAAGCGATTTTAACTTGAAACATAACTCGTATTTTAGTTTTAACTTGTAATTAAGTATAACTTGTATTTAAGTTTAACTTGTCTTTAAGTTTTAACTTGTTATTAAGTTTTCACTTGTATTTAAGTTTTAATTTATATTTAAGTGATATCCAAGTGTTTTATGATACATGATTAGCACCAATCAAATTATTAACTTTAATAACGATATAGAAACTCTATGATGTCACAATTAATTCAGAGAAAACTTGAACACCAAATCAGAGTATGAATTTAAAAAGCTTTTTGTAAAATATACTCACGCATAAACGTAATATAATTTCAATAATTCTGTATAAAGTTGTTGATGTCATATTGGGTAAAGTTCGTTTTTGGTAGCTTATTGATGTTTGTGGTTTCTTTGGAATGCAAATTTGTTATTGACCTGCATTTCAAAACTTTGATAAACACATGATGAATGAACAATTTTTTTTCCAACAATTGTGTAACAAGTTTTTGCTAAATTCACATACAATTTTGTTGTCAATAATTCTGTTCAACACTAACCAGCAAGAGAAATTGAAATAAATTAGCGATGCGTAAGGGGAGTTAAAATGATTGCAAAAGTGAGTCGTTTGGTTGAGCAGTGTTTTACAGACTTCAGTTGGTTTGCATTTCATTCAGTCTGGAGAAATGAAGTTGCCACTTGTGCTAAAATTGAAAATGATGTTTTGGACAGAAAGAGCATAAATCTGGCTCAAAAAAACTTTTCTCAGGACTGGCTGACTGCAAAAGAAACCACAGACGTAAGGCTATATGAAATGGCACATAATCACTGGCTCGATGCAGACGTTAGGGGACCAATTAACTCGGCACCAAAAAGGCAGAAACAAATGTGTGATAGCCAAAGCGTGCTTGTTTGAAAGTGATGGGCTGAGAAAAGCCCATTAGTGTGGAGACCAAACAACAATTATGATTCTGTGGTATGGATGACAGCAACTGAGAAAGTGAGCAATTGAGGCAATTGCCTATTGGCCTGGGGGTACAAGCGCAATTTTGAAGAGGTGCCAAAGAGGTGAACAACACCTGAACAGTACTCTCCTGGTTTCTGAGAGGGAACGCAGAATATCACGAGAGGTATCATGATTTGTAAACTTTTCTGTATAAACATCTATATTTACCAGGCTGCCTATAAGTGGTAACAACATCTAAGTTTATGTTCTATTTAAAGTCAAATTACAGCTGATGTATTGGGAGTTCAATTTTATTTTTGCAAGTTACTGTTTTTATACATAATACAAAAACAGAGTTAAAGTTGGTTATAAAAGCATTTATAATTTTGTGAAGAAAATGAACAAGCCATGGCGATAGTTAAATTCCCATTACACCACACAATTAACATGTACTGCTATATTTTTAAAAATAAACTAAATTGTGATCATCCAGGGTGGCTCACAGCTTTTGGCATTATTTCCATTTAAAATATGTATATATTTTTGGTTTTTAGACTTCAAAGATTTCAATGAACATTTATGTTGGCCTTAGGCTTCTAATAAGCATATCCAATTGTTTATGCACTTTTTAAAATTTTAACTCGCATCAGAAGATCATTAGTTTGCTTGGACCTCAGCAATGTAATAACTCTAATGTCAATTTTACATATTCCGATGATTATAAATGTACTTTCAATCCAAATTGGGAATTTTCAAATTCAATCCAAAAAACATCATAGGATCTATAATGTGTTGACCAAGTGCTAACAAAAAGGAAACTCTGTTTAATGTCCATCACAGAGACGGTGCACACATTGATGTCTCACTCAACATGGAAAACACCAGGATGACAGTTTATAGCTGAGTCGAGATCCGAACCTCGGCAAGACAGCTTGGAGGTGAGTGTATGTACAGTACCTCTGGGCTATCCTTCCAGCCCATACTCTTATTCATGTGATAATTTGATCATTTTTATGTGAAAACTATCACGGAAGGAAAAGACCCCTCTGAAGGATGGTGTGTAATGTGATGCTGTGTCTTGTCAAGATGAAAGTTTTTATATTCATCTCATTCCTCACAGATTATGGTACAATGTGTTGAAACTGGACAACTCAAAATTCATTTACAAACTTTTCAGTCAGTGATTCAAAAAAACATCTTTTCATCGAAAATTTTCAGTTATTGTCTTGTTATTAGTGTAGCTTACATTGTGATTATTGATGACATTATAAATGCTATTATATTATTGTGCTATTATACAAAAAAGAACATTCACATTAAAATGCTGATGTAGGATTTTTAACATATTGTGATGGTTGTGAGCTTGGTGAGGACTTTGTGCACCCCCCCCCCCGCCCCAGGAGAAGAAAGGGGCACATACACATAGAAGTAAAGTCGGTTGTATTGCAGTATCGTGTTTATCATTCAAGTTATATCATATACATGGAGAGAGATGTGCATTGCGAGTGTGAATCAGCACAAGTTTGTGTTTCTTTCACCCTCTCGACCTTCTCTATCCTCTACATCTCACAACAAACGCGCTATAACTCATTTTGAGATCATCACATTCCTCATTCTTTATGGGAGAGGCGAATGCAGTTACAAAGTAAATAGGTGAAAGTTCAAAGCTCCACCGGAGAGGTGAACATAGCTACAAAGTGAATAAAGGCAAGTTTTGAAGCCCCTGTCCCCTCCGGGGCATGACACCTCTGCAGCATGGCTCAGCCGAACAGGTGCAGCGACAGCAAGGAACCCCACCCCAACAGCCATCTCAGGCCACTCAACCACCCCTGAAACCCTTGTGCCAATGAGGGGACGCCAGGCCAATGGAGAGACCGAGGGATCACTAGTATGCGGGAGGGGAAGGAATACAAGGAGGAACATACAAACAGTTTGGGGTCTTCTTTTGGTCCTTTGCAGTCTGAGTGGGACTTTGAGTGAGCAGTTTCTTCCAAAGGGTCCATTCTTGTCCTTTGAGTGAGCAGGCAGCTCGGGTGTGTCTTTTCATGAGTTCCGAGCCTTTTTGCCTTTCATCGTTCGTTCAAACTGTTTCACCCTTTTCTTTCTCTCTCCGCATCATTTCTGCATGGGCACAACACTTCTTCTTTCCAGACTGTTCACGGCTTTTACACATGACACATCTCACTCCCGGTGGGCCTTTCCTGCACCCTGGTTATCAGCAAGCTGCCTAAGTCATGGCCTGCTGCCCCTTAGCACGGGAAACTGCTGCCATGCTGAACATCGCGTTCGGCATGAGAACGAGTGACACAATATGATTGGGCACCAGAGGAATAGAGGGGATTGACCAGGCGGAGGTGTGCAGAGGAGACGAGCCCGAACCACTGAGTCACGTGGTAATTGCAGCCTCAACTGGGGGTGCAAAAGGTGCAACGGTGCTTAATAAAACCCCATACTATTATGTCTTTCGTACTCTTCATTTCTGTCCCCTCTTCCTTAACTCTGTGTCTTTCCTTCGGGTGTCTGGATCTATTTTAGTATACAGGTGATAAATCATTGTAATAAGGTATCTGAAGGCAGGTATCATTGTACTGTATAAGAAACAAGGGGACTGTATGAGTGTTGTAAATTATAAAATATGCTTTGCTTTGCCCCTCTTTGAATTCTCCTGCCATTTTCCCATTTTAATTCCCCAACCACTATTTCCCTCTCAATTGTTGATTGTAATAAGGTGCATGAAAGTTTTATTAGCATGTCTTGACTTATCCTGCTTGGGTTTGATCTGGGACAAATGGTCCCAAGGAATAACTGTAACTGTGGCCAATAGATTGTGACAAATAGCATTGGTTCACCTGGTCAAGTAGTAGCCACTCCATAGTCACCAGCACGATTCCTCATCTGGTTAATTTGTCTCACAGGTACGGTAAACTGACCCTGGGCAGTTTATCGTACTTGTGAGTCAGATCCGGTCAGAGGTGAATTGTCGATGGCGTCCATGGTCTTTTAATAGACACGCTGGGTTTTTGGAGTGATCGGGTCGTGCAGCCATCACAATATTTCCTTACAATTTCTTTGAAAATTACTTTTCAGATGTAATATGTGCAGTCTCATTTTTGGAAAAGCAGATCTAACGTTTTGTGCAAAGTACTGTATATAGAAAGTGCAGGTGGAGAGGTGGACTTAATTGTTTATTTTTTTTTCTTGTGCTGCAACAACAAAAACTATTTTGCATCGTGGACGCTCACCAATGAAAAGACCCGCCATTTCCAAATTCAACAATTCGAATATGGGTCGATGTTATATGACTTGGAGGCATTACTTCTACTGTCTAGTATATGAAAAGCTGCATGCACCCGCTTTTGTTACTTTATTATACACATTCAAATTAGAGTCGATGCAACATTGCTATTAGCTCATGAGAACAGAATAGAAAGAAAATAAAAGGATTTGTTCATCTGAAAATACTTGATGCTGACGTATTCTGCAACCGGTCCACACGGCATCAACCCACGTGTCCTAAAAACCTGCTCCTCTGCTCTTGCTCACCCTCTCTCTGTTCTATTCACCCTCTCATTTTCTCAAGATCATCTGCAATCTGCTTGGAAATCAGCAAACATTACTGCTATGCATAAAAAAGTTGCATAAACAGATCAATAAAAGAGTATTTTCTTATATTGCCAAAAGTTTTTTTTTTTTTTCGAAAGGTGGCTGTGCATAACATCTTATAACTGCTTGTTCTTACTACAGCAAATGAAACCTGATTGTCAATACGGAGCCGTCACGCTTTAGGCCCAGTCACACCTTGACGTTTTAGCCAGCTTATGCCGATTTTTGGAAAATTTGTCTAAAACGCTGGTACACGTCGAATACGTTATGGGTAAGTTTTGATAACATTGAGAGCATGCTGAAAAACACTGCCATACGTCGTTGTACGCTGGCTTTAAACGTCGTACTTTTCGGTTGTCCTCAAATTTTCCATGCTTGAAATTTTAAGACTTATGCCAGCGTATGACTCACATGTTCCGCATAACGCTGGCCATAAGTTGTAGGCACGTCACGCGATCGTTTATACACGTCGACACACGTTACTTGTAAGTTACTCATAAGTCGAAACACGTCGAGGTAATGTTTAGCGTACCCGAAACTTATTTCTAACCTATGAGTAATATGCTGTTCTCACGTTACGCGATCGGTGACACACATCGACACGTTACTTGTAAGGTACTCATAAGTCGAAACACATCAAGGTAATGGTTAGCGTCAGTGTTCCAGACTCCCTGGTTTTATTTTATTTTATTTTTTATTTATTTATTTATTTATTTCTTCTTCCTTCCTTCGGTATGATTGTGACTTTGACAATTCGATTTCTAGTGCGATTATAATACAATATAATTAATAGGCTGCCACTCAACGATTAAAATCATAACCGCACTGTACACTGAACACCGTCATACCGAAGAAAAAAAAACCGGAGTCTGGAGCACTGACGCTAACCATTACCTTGACGTGTTTCGACTTATGAGTACCTTTCAAGTAACGTGTGTCGATGTGTGTCAACGATCGCATATCGTGCGTACAACTTATTCCCATCGCATGCGGAGCGTGTGTCATACGGCAAGTACATCGTAAAATGTTCAACAAGTTTAAAATTACAAGACGTACTCCACTTAATACGACGTATGATAGCGTACTTTAGCGTTATATTCACGTATACCAAACTTACCCATACCGTATTCGACGTGCGCCAGCATTTTAGACGCATTTTTCAGAGGTCGGCATACGTTGGCAAGATCGCCAAGGTGTGACTGCGATGTTGACACTTCCATTTCTCCGGCGGTTATGATTTGAATCGTTGTGTAGGCAGCCTTTTCATAACCTATGCCACGTCATCGTCGGCGATGCGTGCAGCGCGCTATGCCTAAGTTAGACTATCGTTGGGCATAGGTTGTGAAGGCCAACAACAGGTTCAGCATTTGTTGGTATAAGTTATCTATAACACAACGAAACGTTCTGTGTCCGTTACTAATACGTTATGCATAAGACCAAGTCGTTATGAATACGTCCGAATCTTTAAAAAAAACATCAAAAGTTCAACGTAAGCCAGCGTTTTACATACATTTTAATACGTTGCCATTGCTGGCTAAAACGTCAAGGTGTGACTGGACCTTTAGTACATGAACATGTCCAACGTGCATTTTCAATGCATGTTTCGTATTGAGGTGATAAAAAATTAACTTCTCATGAAACATCATCTCTATTATCCCCCCATCATACCCTGGTCTCATCACTACCTTCCTGCAGTTTAGTCCAGAATTAAAACATCGCACTGTTTCTGTTTGAATAAAAACAGACCAGTCAAAGAGTCAAATATCGTGCTATCTATCTATCGTTTTGGAAATGAGCATTATTTTTGTATGATGTCATCGGTGCCTTCAGTATGACATCAGAATTGCAGATGTGGAACGCGACATCTGATCAGAATTAAAATTTTTGAGGGTCCTCTTCGGATAAATTGTTAAACAGGAAAAATGATGATGTCATCGGTCAAGTGGTTCGGCAGCCATTTTTTTGTTTGTTTTTTTAAAACCTTCAAAAATCTTCTTCTCTGAAACGGTTGAACAGATCGAGGCAAAACTTTATACATATGATCACCTATCCATGAGGAGCAAAACGTTCCCACCTATGACATCATAGGTCACATGGTTTGGCAGCCATATTGGATTTATCCTAAAACCTGTAAAAATCAAGTCAGGTCAGGTTAGATCTGTGACCTGCTACAGGTACCATGTAAACCTGTACTAACCTGTTCCATAAAACTGTCCCCCCCACCAGGTTTTCTGGTGAGGAGGGTGTTTGGATATGGACACCGAGCAAGATTAAAACAAAACCTGTCAAAGGGCAGAAGAGCTTCCTTGTGAGCCAACGGCCATCCATATCTAGTGCCCAACTGTGTCTGCGGATGTCCTCCTGCAGTTGGGTTACTTTTTTATTCGGAGGTTGGTGGCAGGATTTGCACTCTGGCCACCGTAAAACCCTTCATTCCGCAAAACAAAAACGCAAAAAAATCTGAAAACCCACTCCGTGGGAGTACTTCCTGCGCAGCTTCCCTTCGCAGGGCAACTCACCGGATGACGGGATTGGGGCAAAGCCTTCGGGACCCCCAATCTTTGATGATAGGAGGGAAACCACGGGGTAACATCCCTGGGTCAGATTGCGGGAGCGTGTGTCGGAGTGGTGCTGAGGTGTCGTCCAACAGACGGCAGTCTCCTTGGGTTAACCTGAGGCGGTCCCTTCGGGTGGGTGCCTGGAATGTCCTATCCCTAAGAGAGGATGATCACCTGTCTCTGTTATCATCTGAGCTCAAGCATTTGGACATCGGGATTGCAGCTCTCTCTGAGGTTCAGAGACCAGATTGCGGTGAGATAATGGTGGGCGGTTACACCTACTATTGGTCTGGTTGCTCTGATGGTTACCATACCCAAGGAGTTGCTGTAGCTGTGTCCAATAAGTCGACCCCAATGATAATTGAGGTAACACCAGTCAACGAGTGTATTATGAGATTAAGGATTCGTCACTCCTTAGGTGTCATTTCCCTGGTCTCTGTTTATGCTCCGACTAAGGCGAGTGATCTCACCATGAAGGACACATTCTACGCCACGCTCGAGTCTGTGGTTGATCAGTGCCCCAGACGAGATACACTTCTAGTCTTGGGGGATTTCAATGCACTGACTGGAACTGATAGGGATGGTTATGAGGTGTGTGTTGGTCCGCATGGGTCAGGAACTATGAACCAGAATAGCACTAAGTTCCTTGACTTTGCAAGAAGTCATGGACTTAGGGTGGCTGGTTCATGGTTTCAGTGCCCACAAGCTCATCGCTGGACTTGGTATTCCAACGCTGGCGGTGTGGCAAAGGAGATTGACCATGTCCTCATTGACGGTCGTTGGAGGATGATCCAGAACTGCAGGGTCGACCGGAGTGCTCAGTTCCTCAATACTGACCACAGGTTTGTTGTAGCAACTCCAAAGCTGCACCTTAAATCCTGGAGAATGGTACCATCCCAGCCGAGGCTGGATGTTGGCAAGCTCAGGGATGAGAGAGTAGCTGAGGAGTTTGTGAACAGGCTGAGTGGACACTTGGGGGGTCTGGGTGCTTTGGGGGGTCCTGAAGAGTTGTGGAGTGCCTTCAAGACCACTGTCCTTGATGTTGCCGGTGGATGTCTTGGAACTCACCGCAGGGCAAAGAAGAATTTTGTCTCTCAAGGGATACTGGATACCATTGACCAGAGTCGCAGGGCCAGGCTGAATGGCAGAGCTGAGCTGTTCAGGTAGCTGAGGCATAAAACTGTACGTGCACTGAGGGTGGACAAGGAGGCCTATGTGCGAGGAATCTGTGAGGGGGTAGAGCATCACCTGTGGACAGGTGATTTTAGTCCCACTTACAGGGGAATTCGCGCATTGCGTTCATCCCAACCCATCCCTCGGAGTACTGCAGTTAGAGCAGAGAGAGTGGTAGGCTCTTGACAGAGGAGTCTGAAGTGAAGGCCCGCTGGGCCGGTTACTTTGAGCAGTTGTACCAGGCTGATCCCCCAGCTGTCGAGTTGGACGTCAAGGGTGTTACAATCCCTGTTGCTGACCCTCAAATCAACTGTGGTCCACCTTCGCTTGTGGAAACACGGGCTGCGGTGAACCAGTTGAAACGGGGCAAAGCTCCAGGGATCTGTGGCATCCATGCTGAACTTCTCAAGGCTGGTGGAAATGCTGCACTTGTGTCGTTGCATGCAGTTTTGTGCTCTGCCTGGAACACAGGCATCATCCCAACTGACTGGAAGAGGGGCCTTGTTGTTCCTCTCTGGAAAGGGAAGGGTGATCACCAAGACTGCAACAACTACCGAGGGGTGACGCTGCTCTCAGTGCCGGGCAAGATCTTTGCTCGGATAATTCTTGATAGGGTTCGCCACCATCTGCTTGAGCACCAGCGTCCAGAGCAGTCAGGCTTTACACCAAAGAGGTCAACGATTGACCGTATCCTTGCTCTTCATGTCCTCACCGAACGCAGATGAGAGTTTCGGCAGGGGCTGCTTGCAGCCTTTGTTGATCTCTGTAAAGCGTTCGATTCAGTGAATCGGGATGCCCTCTGGAGGATTCTTTGTCTTCGTGGGGTGCCACCAAAACTGATCGATCTGATGTCTGAACTCTACTCTGGTACTGAGAGTGCTTTGAAGTGTGGTGGTACCATCTCTGACTTATTTCCACTTGTTACTGGAGTTCATCAGGGGTGTGTCCTGGCCCCCACACTTTTCAGCACTTGTATGGACTGGATTTTAAGGCCCTGTCACACCTTGACGTTTTAGCCAACGTATGCCGATTTTTGAATTTTTTTTCTAAAACGCTGGCACACGTTGAATACGTTATGGGTAAGTTTTGATAACATTGAGAGCACGCTGGCATACGTCGTAGTACGTTGCCATACGTCGTTGTACGTTGGCTTTAAACGTTGTACTTTTCGGTTGTCCTCAAATTTTTTCATGCTTGAAATTTCACGACGTATGTCGGCGTATGACTCACACGTTTCCGCTACGCTGGCCACAGGTTGTATGCACGGTCTGCGATCGTTGACAGATGTCAACACATGCTACTTGTAAGTTAATCATAAGTTGAGACACGCCGAGGTAATGTTTAGAGTACCCGAAACTTATTTCCTACCTATGATTAACGTGTTGTTGGCACGTTACGCGATCGTTGCCACACGTCAACAGACGTTACTTTTAAGTTACTCATAGGCTGAAAGACGTCGGTATAATGGATCGTCCTTGCGTCAGCGTCCACGGCCACGGCCAGGACACTTATTTGCAGCATTCTTCAAACTTTTCTTCGGCATGACGAGGATGTTCACACTTCGATGTCTAGCTTGGCTATGATTCCAATTGTCCATCGGCAGCGTCTATTTAAAATAGTCGAGTTTGAGCGTTTTAACACGTTCAGAAGAAACGTTTCAAATTTCCAAACCCCAGCGTCAAAAAAAACAAACAAAAAAAAAACAAAGGCGAGTGACAGCAATTTAAATCGTTCATTGTAAACAATGAAACTAGCTGAGTGGTACCGTTTAAAAGTCGTTGAGTGTAAAAAAAATCCAATTGTTGAGCGCAAGCGTCTACTTTCAATAATGGAGATGCAGCCATTTAAATCGTTGAGTGGCAGCTTATGAACCTACCCGTGGACACGCGGACGCAAGGAGGATCCATCATAACCCACACCCTCCCCCTCACACTCGCCTACTACTGCCAACATGAACAAACTACTACTAATACTAATACTAATACTGATACTGATACTGTTACTGCTGACATGGACATCGACTCAAAAAGGACTCGAAAACACTGTTGGGTTCCCCTTTTATGAACACCATTTTTATATACCAATTCCCAAAACCGCTGGGAACATGTCTTTATATGGCAGTTGTAAGTTAGAAACACGTTAATTTTTTTTTTTTTTTTTGTCGACCGGAAGACGTCATTGGAATACTTCTACATACGTCGATGTGTGTTGGGACTACGTAAAGAATTGGTTCAAAGCACGTCAAACATAAGTTAGAAATAAGTTTCGCGTAAAAAAGACATTACCGTGACGTGTTTCGACTTATGAGTAGCTTATAAGTAGCCTTTGTGGACGTGTGTAAGCGTCCGCATATCGTGTGTAAAACTTATCCCCATGGCATGCGGAACGTGTGTCATACGCTGAGTACGTCGTAAAATTTTGAACATGTTCAAAATTTCTTGATGTACTCTACTTACTACGACTTATGATAGCGTACTTTAGCGTTCTACTCACGTATACCAAACTTACCCATACCGTATTCGACGTGCCCCAACGTTTTAGACACACTTTTTGTTACGTCAGCATACGCTGGCAAGATCGCCAAGGTGTGACCGCGATTTTGACCCTTCCATTTCTACGGCAGTTATGATTTGAATCGTTGTGCGTCAGCCTTTTAATAGGCTACGTCACGACATCGTCGGCGATGCGTGCAACGCGCTATGCCTGAGTTAGACTATCGTTGGGCATCGGTTGTGTAGGCCGACAACAGGTTCAGCATTCGTTGGTATAAGTTATCTATAACACAACGAAACGTTCTGTGTAGTTACCAATGCGTTATACATAAGACCAAGTCGCTATGAATACGTCCGAATCTTTAAAAAAAAACATCAAAAGTTCAACGTAAGCCAGCGTTTTACATAAATTTTAACACGTTGCCATCGCTGGCTAAAACGTCAAGGTGTGACCGGGCCTTTAGGGAGGATGTCGGAGAGATCAAGCTGCGGTGCATCGTTTAGGAATGTCAAGATCTCAGACGTTGATTTTGCAGATGATGCAGTCATCTTTGCAGAGACTTTAGATATCCTTTTGGGGGCCCTCAAGGTGCTGAATGAGGAGTCGGAGCCGCTGGGATTGCGGGTTTCTTGGGTCAAAACTAAGATCCAGGCTTTTGGTGACATCTTGGATGCTGCTGTCCTGTCTGTGTCTGTTTGTGGTGAGGATGTTGAGGTCGTGGAGAGATTCACTTACCTTGGCAGTGATATTCATGTCTCTGCTGGCTGTGAGTCAGAGGTCAATAGAAGTCTGGGTTGGGCCTGGGGAGTCATGGATTCACTGGATCATGGTGTCTGGCGCTGCCTGTACCTGTGCGGGAGGACGAAAGTCCGAGTCTTCAGGTCCTTGGTACTTCCAGTCTTGCTCTATGGATGCGAGACTTGGACTCTGACCAAGGATCTGAGACGGAGACTTAATCCCTTTGGTACCAGGTCTCTTCGGAGAATCCTTGGCTATCGCTGGTCGGATTTTGTGTCCAACGAGCGGTTGCTGAGAGAGACTCGGATGAGATTTGTTACCGGCATCGTCCGTGAGCGTCAGTTGCGGCTGTATGGACATGTGGCTCGTTTTCCTGACACTGATCCTGCTCACCAGATTCTCTCAGCGAGGGAGTCTCATGAGTGGAGGAGGCCGGTGGGCCGACCACGTGCCTCGTGGTTGCAGCAGGTTGACCATCATCTCAAGGAGATGGGGATGGGCCTGGAATCTGCCTGGGGGATGGCCAGACGGAGGCCCCTGGAGTACTGGCGGAAAGTGGACGCAGCGATGCGCTGTTCTGGCACATGCTCCCATACCTGACCTGACCTGTAAAAATCTCTTTTCCAGAAGGGCTGGACAGATCGAGGGGAAGCTTCACACACATTTTCCCCAAGCTTTGGGGATGCCAGGGTGTTCACGAATAAAAACAGTATTTGGTCTTCCATTTGATTTGAATTGAATTTATTTTAAGCCTATTCTGAATTGATTGAATGATAATAATAAACGTCATGAGTCAGTCAGTCATGTGTCCGATCAAAGTGGGGTTGAAAAGTGGGATGTCTTTATAACCGGTCATCACTGCCAGCAGTAAGAGGTGGCCGTTCTAGTTATGTCTCTAATTAATTACGTAACGTACCAGAAAACAAACACTACACAAAATACACACACCACAAAAAAAACAAGTCCTGGCGAGGGTCTGCAATCTCTGATTGCTCTTTTTCTTGTTGTTGTTGTTATTGTTGTTGTTGTTGTTGTTTTTGTTCATCTTCTTTGAAGTCCTTTTCATCCCAATGCCAATATGATTTATTTGCAACACAGCATTATCAGTACTTTATTTTCATTACATATACTTGTTTTCCTATTATTTCCATTAGGAATTCTTCTGTTGTACTGGAATGTGTTGGAAATTTCTTGGGAAAGCTTTATGTACATCCATTTATCATATGTATCCGCTATACGTTACACAACTGCTGCACTTTGGTCTGGATTTGGGCAATTTATATCTTTTTTGACGTTGATTTTTGCTTTGTGATTTTAACTTTATTTATTTTTTTAAACAAGGCTTCTTGGAAGGTGAGGTCACAGACAAAGACAACATAATGAGAGTGGGGCGGTGGAGCGATAGTTACAACAAACATCCGGGCAATATCCCTGGGTGCTCACCTGGAAGAGTAATGATACTGAGGAGGAAGTCAAAGTGGGACGGAATCAGCAAAATGTACCAATGAACCAATGTCAGAGCAAATACATAATTTGGAGGTGGCAACAACCCCCCCTCCCCCCCACCCCCGTTGATACCCTTAAACACCGATTATTATTTACTTTTTATGTCATGAACAATCTTTGGTAAATCATGGGTGATGAAGGTTGTAGTCAAGTTTCATTGGAATTGTGTGTGTGTAGTTTCTGAGAAGAAAGCAAATACCTATTTCGAGGGGGAACCCCCCCATAGACCCCCCTTAGAGCTCGATTGTTTTTTTTTTTAATGGCATGAACAACCCTTGATACATCACGGGTGATGAAGGTTGTGGTCGAGTTTCATCGAAATTGTAGGTGTAGTTTTGGAGAAGAAAGGAATTGTATATTTTGGGGAGCAACCACCCTTACTCCCCGTAGACCCCAATTTTTCAAATGTCATGAACAAACTTTGGTACAACCTACGTGATGAAGGTTGTATTCAAGCTTTATCAGAATTGTGTCGTTTTTGAGAAGAAAGCAAATACCTCTTTGGGGAGGGGGGGCAACTCCGTTAAACTCTCTCCATAGACCCCTTCGGGCCCGATTTTTTTTTTTTTTTTTTTTTTTTTTTTTTTTTTTTTAATGCTGTGAACAAACTTTTGTACATACATGGTGTGATAAATTTTCTTCGAAATCGTATGTGTAGTTTCAGAGAAGAAGTTGCAAGTATTTGTGGATCGATGGATGATACGCCATCCCATAAGCTTCCCGGAACTACATTCCAGCTGAGCTAATAATAATGAAAAAACTAGCAAGATAAAGAATTAACAGGAAAATAGGAGAGGAGGAAACAAAGTAACCTTCACCTAAGAAGGTTGGGTTAGGTGGGGTTAATGAAGTAGAAAAGGGCACAGTGGATTATAGCAAAGTGCACGAGTATGGTAGTATGATAGTTTGTGTAATAGCACAGTGCACAGGTATGGATGAGAAGATGCTGTACTGTCTGTTTGAAACCCTGGAGTGATTAATGTGATTGAACTGCCTCCAGAAATCAGACCCACAATTGTACAAAGAGAGTAGGTGAACAGTAAACCTGGATTATGGGATTATAACAAGGTTGGGGCTACTCGAAGAATATACAGTGCATCCAAGAATAGCTGGAGAGGATCTGGGGACTGAGAAAGCGGCTTGGAACTTGACTGGAGAAAAGGCGGTAAATAGCAGAGAGGCCACAGACCTGCCTGAGATGCACAAGCAACAGGCCTTGTGCTTTAGCCTCATCATGGGAGATGCCAATTATGTTGAGAGCATGAAATGCCACTCCAGCAGAAACAGCTATCATGCTGGAAAGTCAGCCCATAGGGGAGAGCAGCACTCGATTGAGGTGAGGAATTTTGGTATTGAACTTCAGACTTGCAATTTAGACATCTTTTTTTATATTTTTTGACAGTTTCTAAGACTCAAGAAAAAGCTGTAATGCACACAAATCACACATTCACATACAGACAAAGAACAGATAATACAGGACTTGATGACATCAAACAAACATGGCCGTTGACTTCGGAAGAAGTTACTTCCCAGAACACACTGGGTGCTGGGGTGCCATCGAGTGGCAGTGTTTACTCCCCTCAGTCAGCTGGGTACTTTTAGGGGAAAATATCCCCCTCCCCAAGTGATTCCAATTCACCGGGTTTGTCCGTGCTCTTTCCTAAAAAAAATGCTGAGCATCGAGTGGGGAAGCAACACGTGCTATTTTACCCCATATGCGAGAAGCAAAAAGTGGGGTTCAGCAATTGGTTCATGTGCATCTGTCTGTCTGTTTTATCAGTTTCTGATCGAGGAACAGCTTATTTAAATTGAATGTTATATTTTGAACACGAATCGGAACATGAATAGGAAGACAAGTTTGCTCTTTTACCGTATTTTGGCTTCAAATTCATCCCAATCACACACGTGCGGAGAGGAGTGAGATAATTTTTTTAAACTCTGCCTGCCTACCGGCCAAACAAAATTGAAAATAATTCCAAACAGCAATCTTACTGCTTTTAAGGACATTATAAAGGACATAAACAACAGGCACGAAGAACTCGTGTAACGTGTTGGATCGGGTGATGTCATAGATACTGTGTAAATCCCGAAATTAATTAATTTATATGCCGTTTAAACCTTAAATTCATTTATTTATATGGAGGTGGGCATGGCATGTGAGAGGGTGCAGTATCAGGGTGAAGAAGAGGCTGCCGATCTTGCTACGTACGATGCAGATTGTCGCTGCATTCTATGGTGATCAATACAACCTCCATCTCCAAAACTGTGACTCAAGGTCATATTATTACAGTGTATATGGGTGGTGTATGAGTGCTTCAGTCGTGCTAAACTTCGAGATTTTTTTTTTTAAAACAATCTTTAAAATCATTATTCTATTAAAATTGAAATATATAGTTTAACACTGCACAAGGGTATCATGTTCTTATGAACTCTTTAGTTTAATAAGAGTTTGGTAAGACTCGACCAAGGTCAGAATCGAACTGCTGACCTCCCAGACTCAGAGCAGACACTCTAACTACAATGCCACCGAGTCTGGTGATCGCAAGACACCATGTCCAGAAATGTTATTATTTTGAACGTTTTCAATCATAATTTTTGGATTTGCCATTTCCACTTCTGTATTGAACTTTGCATCCAGAAAGCTCATGCTGTTCCTTTCGGTCTCATGTTTTGCTCACCTCAGACTATGCCTGCTGCCGATATTTCACCTCGCCTTCTCAAAAACAATTTTGATGATGTCGGTCAATAGACAGGATATTTTAAGCACCTTTGACCACTGTCGGAAGTTGCTTGGTGTCCTTCATTGCTCGAGTTCCAATAAAGATCAGACAGGTATGTGAAGCACAATTGTACTGTGCTTAGTTTGAGAAGTGCAAAAGCACTATTCCATTTATTTCTGGAGCATGATGCACGTTGAGCTGTAAATCGTCCATTTTTCCAATGCCCATAGTGTTTTACTGTACGGTATGTATACTGTTTAAGAAATACGATAGTTATGGTGGCCTATACACTCAATTTGAATGGTTACACATTTAATTTTAGTTGGTCATATTGCTCTGTGTTTTGCAGCATGATACGATGAAAGTCTGGTGCAGATACACGACAGCCTATCGAGCTGGGAGAGATAAGTAACGAACTCACACCGGTTCTAATTTTTCGAATGGTCTCCAGAATGTATACCATCAATATGGTGATGGTCCACCGCACAAATATCGATTTGATTCACACACAAAATAGTAGTCTTGAATTCGTAAGGGATTTTTGCATCCAATTATAATGCTAAAACAGTGAGTGATACCATGGTAAACGTTTACTGGTTTTCCACTCGATAGACTTAACACGTGACGGCAAAACACTGCCTCGGCCAAAAGTTTTTCTATTTCGTTATTTCTGATAGTATTATATGCCACTCATGTCAGATATCAAGATATCAAGTGGGACTGAGGCATCCAGGCAACCAAATGCTGATTTTCTATCCAAGATATCAAGACACACCAAACAGTTCGGCTTCCACAGAACATGCGAGGCCTAAGCACCAAGCTGAAGTGGTCTGACATCATGAGCGAGACAGGCCTCGTTAATGCTTTTAATTTCTAACTCAATTAACTTTATATCGTGACTTTTAGCAAGGAGAGAGGAAATTTAAAATCACTGCAACGCATAAAAAATATCAATGCGAAAACACTGAAAACCTTCCAATACCATCTGTTTTATCCAAACTTGTGAGCAGTCTGGAGTCATGTGACACATCACGTGATTAAACATGATGGTTGTCAACGAGCCAGTGTTTCCGATGTAAAATAAACTGAGGATAAGAGCTTGCCAATGTGGAAAACTTCCTTGTTTTTGCCAAAGCTGACCGATGTTTTTATACGTTGAAAAATTATGCCTTTTGTTCCAATCTTCGATCGGTTAAAGTAATAAGATCACACCTTTACTACTATGATGAAGACTGATTTTGACATTATAACAATTCTGTGAGTTTAGAAAGATTGGACAAATCACCAAACTTTAGGAAAACATCACTCCACACCATGATACTATCAATTGGACTGCAAAAGGGAAAGGACAAAGGAAAAAAAAAATCAAAGAATGAAACACAATTTCAAGAAGCAATAATAATAGTTTTTCATTTGAAAAATAAAAGATGAGTTCATGGTAAGATGATGCCGAAATGTGTGAATTTCACCATCAACAAATCAATACCGACTTGCAGGATATTTACAGTGACCTGCAAAAGTATTCACCCACACCAAGAATGCCGCATTTAGATGAATTATGAATTATGCAGAAACAATTTTTCTAAATAAACCATTTCATTCATATCTGGAGAGATCAAATGAAGCACTGTTAGAATTAAAGGAGGTTACATGTCAGGAACACCTGCAAACAACACGTACAAATCAAAATTCACTGGTTGAAAAAGTATTCATCCCCTTAGGTCAGTACCTGGTGGAAACACCTTTTGCAGCAATGACTGCTATGAGTCTTTGTGGGTAGGTCTCTACGAAGCTTTGTACAGTGAGATGGTGAAATAATTCCCCATTCTTCATGTAAAAATTGCTGTAGTTCTGCCAGGTTTGATGGGGATCATCGATGGATTGCAATCTTCAAGTGTCGCCATAAATGTTCAATTGGGTTCAAGTCAGGACTTTGATGGGGCCACTCAAGAACATTAATTTTTTTTATTATTCAGCCACTCCAGGGTGTCCAGCTTTGTGCTTCGGATCATTGTCCTGCTGAAATGTGATTCCCCTACCCAGTTTCACATTCATGGCTAACTCGAGAAGATTTTCATCAAGGATTCTCCTGTACTTTGCACCGGCCCTTCTATCCTGACAAGCTTGTCAGTGCTTGCTGATGAAAAGTAGCCCCATAACATGATGCTGCCACCACCATGCTTGACAGTAAGGGATGGTGTTGACTGAGTGATGTGTAGTGTTCGGCTTGCTCCAGACATAACTCTTTGACTTTAGACCAACAAGTTCAATTTTTTGTCTCGTCACAAAATGTTTCTCCACATGCCTGCAGTATCACTAAAAAGCTTTTTCAGAAACTCCATACGAGTTGTTGGATGCATCTTTTCAGTGATGGCTTTTTTCTTGCCACCTGTCCATCAAGGCCAGCTTTGTGAAAGGGATGGGATATTGTTTACTGATGAACACTGAACCTCATCTCGGACAAAGAGCCTTGCAGATCTTTCAAAGTCATTGTTGGATTTGCAGTGACATCCTGAACCAGTTTCCTGCTTGCCCGGATGCTGAGTTTGGATGGGCGACCCGATCTGTATAGAGTCTGAGTGGTATGATACGTCTTCCACTTCTTAATGATGGATTTCACCGTACTCAAAGGGGTAATGAGTGACTTTGAAATCTTCTTGTAACCCTCTCCTGAACGGTGCTTCTCCACCACTTTATGTCTGACTTCTTTGGAAAGCTCCTTGGTCTTCATGTTTGCCTTGTTGGTTGACCAAGTGAGTTTCACCTCAAAACTCCTTCGATAAGTGGGGGAGATCAATTTTTAAGTTAAACCACTGATTACATTCAGGTGAAACCTACTACACTTATTTTGGAACCTCTCAAACAAATAATTTGCTCCTGAAGTGATTTAGGGTTAATTATGTAAAGGGGTTGAATACTTATGCAACGAAGAATCATCTGATTTTTATCTTGCCAAAACGAAGTTTTTGCAAGATATGTTAGTCAGCTTGTATGTTTTTTTTGTTTTGTTTTTTTGTTTGTCTGTAATCACGTATAAAAAATTCTGCAGAGCACAGTTATCATTGGAAATTTTTGTAACTTCGCATATCAGAGGCCTATAGAGGTCCCTTTCAGCGCACAAAATTTTGAAGGTTAAGGTCAAAGGTCAAGGTCACTTTGTCGCAAATCAGGGGAGTCAACGAAACCCTTATTTTTTGAGTAATTTTGATCAGATCGTCTTCAAACTTCATGGGAATATAGGTCATGGTCTGGCGCTCAGCTGATTAATTTTTGGTGGTGATTGGCCTTGACCTTCATATGTTTTTTTTTTTTGTCTGTAATCATGTATAAATCACTCTGCAGAGCACAGTTATCATTGGAAATTTTTGTAACTTCGCATATCAGAGGCCTATAGAGGTCCCTTTCAGCGCATAAAATTTTGAAGGTCAAGGTCACTTTGTCGCAAATCAGGGTAGTTGACGAAACCCTTATTTTTTGAGTAATTTTGATCGGATCGTCTTCAAACTTCATGGGAATATAGTTCATGGTCTGGCGCTCAGCTGATTAATTTTTGGTAGCGATTGGCCTTGACCTTCATGGTTAACGCCTCAGGTCAAACATATTTGACCCCAAGGTCAAATTTTCAAGTTTTAGGAACCATATCGTGTAGTACCTCAAATTGAACACCTCGATGAGTGCTTTCTAGATATGTCAAGCTTGAGACATTATGATGTCATTTGGTGACGTTATGAGGCAAGGCAATACTTTTCATGGTTACTCTGTAGAACGATTCTCATCGGAATCTCTCGTAGGCAGATATTCCTCAAGGAGTCGCTCCTGGTGGATTCCAGCTCTGTTCCCCTCGGTGTGACCTTAAAGAAGTCACACGTGGTCACCTTTTGGCAAGATACGGGTCACTCTGCGGGTGGCATTGGTTTATTTCTCTGTTAATCAACTTATTCACATTTTACCTGAATTTTTTTGCTTTATCACTTTGGAGTAGTTTCTGAAGACTCTATATGTTAAGGTTGATTTGAAAGCATCATGAAATAAGCTCAGGTGGCATCACAATGTGAAAACTTTGGAGGGGGGTGAATACTTTTGCAGGCCATAGTACCTATTTCAGGTCTTAAATAATTAAGTGTGAACCATCATGTGATAATTAAAGATGTAAAACTATGAACAAATAAACTTTTTAAACTGCTAAATCTATGAAATGACAGCATTGGTCAGCATAGCAACATTGTAATGAATGTCTTGGTGTGATTCTTGTAATTGATGAAAGAAGGAGAAAATTAACACACAGACACACACACACACACACACACACACACACACACGTAAATAAAATTACAATTGTATAAAAATGTTTGACAATTCAAATGACAGTCTCAGTTACTAATAGCGTGGTGTTGTTGAAAATGACAAAAACATCAGTCAACTTATTGACCAACTTTGAGGGTGGAGGGGGGGGGGGGAGAGAGTGGCACTGAAATCTACCAAATGGTGTAGGTCTAAGCCAAATGGATGAAGGGCATGCACACATATTCAGATTTTTGTGATAGTAGTCACTTTAAATTTAGAAAGGGCCTCAGGGAAGAAACAAAGCATTAGTGGGCCTGGCTTCTAATATTATTGTACATTACAGGCTCGGGACTCAAGTTACCTTTTCGGTTGGGGTTGCGGTCTGACTGTGCAGCTTTATCACTCTCTGCAGCTGAAAGAAAGAAGGGTTATTTAGAATGTATGTTAGAACAATTTTAATGCCAATAAAACGACGAGGACACTGCACCTCTCCAAAATTATGGCACTCAACATAAGAATGAAGGTGGTTGGTTAAACGACCCTGCAGCTTCAAGTCACAAATCTACACTCAGTAATTTACTAACCGTATCCTGATAGAACAGATAGACTGATGACTCAGAACCAGTAATGATATAGACGAGGAGGAATTTGGAATTGTCCCAGATTGATGGCACACAATTGCTTCCTTTTACCAAGAGGCAATGTAAAGTGAAACAAAAGTTTAATTTGAAAAACTAAGAACAATTCGATGTGATTAACTTTTCCCCCCCTTCACATCTTTATAAGAAATGAAAATGCATGCTTAAGCAGTAAATCCAACTTGAGTTTTCCAAGATTTTCTGTGGAAATTGCTCCATCTTCCCTTTGCGAATTCACAATTGGCTATTAAGAAAATGTGACAAATACTCCATATGTGTTTCATAGTCAATCAGAGGCCAACAAAGGCAAGACACTACAGAATTTACTGAATAAGTCACTTGCATTGGCTGCTTAATTGTACTTTTTTAACATAAGAATTTGGTGAAAAACTCAGTAATTACAACAATTAACTCTCATTTTATGAAATCAAACTTTAATTTTACTTTAAAGATCCGATGATGCCGATCAATGATAGGAGGCTATTGCAAGTATTCCAGAACCTATTTTATTTCTTGTAGGTTAAGGCATCGGCCTGAGTGGTGCAGCATGCCAAAACCATACCCGCAAATGCATGCGATGAAACGACATGAAGAGGTGAGTCGATATTAAAGGATAAAACCTCCAACTATGCGCAGACTGCACAAAGCAGATTCTAACGCTCATTAAGGATCACAGATGCCAAAAGGAATCGGTGTCATGGGCCAAATGAGCCCCTGAGAAGTAAGCTGTGTTATCCTGCATCCAGGCACCAAATTGAGTTAAGTGCATGAAAGTAATTTCTCAAGGTCAGTATGTCTTTGTGCTAATGGCATTTTGAACATGTGCTGCGAAGTTGATACTGATTGTTGTTGAATGTAAGTTCAATGGGATTCTAAATGGGAATCCGAATTTTGGATACTTCTTTACCAAAACCTGTAGTGTTCAGGGTATCTCACTTAACTTTAAGCAGCTCAAATGCTTATTAGAGGGGAAACGTATGTTTGTGATGTTAATATGCTAAAATGGGTATGCTTACAATCTGAATGTCCTACAGAATGGCACAGAGATAGTACATGTGCCCTTGAGCTGTGTATTTTGGGTTTGATTCCCGACACGACCATAAACTGTTTGATTTGTGCTTTGCAGGCAGTGTTGAAGTCACACAAAGTGCCGTCCCACGGATGGACGATAAGTTTGGTGTCCTGTTTGTTAGCATTACTTGGTGGATATTAAAGGTCCCACGGTGTCTTTCATGAACAACAGACAGGTTATCACAGCACCCTGAAATTCCAAATTTACTGCAACCTTCAGTCCAACATCAGGCCTGGTCAGCTGCTTCATGAAAGACTTGGTCCAAAGGCTTTCTCCAGCTGACACCACAAGCAGGTGAGTTTAATTTGGACCACTAAAAGTAGTAGTCGTATCGTAATAGTTTTATGTTTACTGTTTACTGTTTACTCATTCTTTATCTCATGTTTACTGCCTCCATCATGATATCAGTTCTGTTGGCTTCCTGTTTCCGGTTTCCCAGTCATGGTTGCTTCTCTTGATCCTGCGAGTGATCTGCTTCCAAAAAGCTAAGTAATTGTTCTGTATTTGCTGTGCGCCATCGATTTTGTATTCTCTGTTTGCATCATTTGGTATTCGTATTGTGTGCCAACTCCTGTGTATTTTTTCATGTCCATTCTATATATTTCGATCCTATGTTTCAGCCTCAGTTAGTTTCGGGCCTATACGTTTTTTTGTGTGTTTTCCAACTGTTTCACTTACTCAACGTGTCTCCACCCCCTCTATCCCATTTTTCACCACCTTCACTTTAATTCCTTCCACCATATTATTGTAACACATGATAAGTCAACGTCACAATAAAAATTGCAATTGTTAATAAAATGGATGTTAAAACAAAAAATAATGCCGCTCTGGTGGATCAAATGTCCTCCAGGGCAAGAGGGGCAGAGCTTGGCTTACACCTCAGTCTTTCCGTCTCGCGTTAAACAATGAGGCCCATGAAGATGATGAGGTTCGAAGATTAGGTGTTTGAAATAAAGCCATCATTTCCATGGTGCACTGCTGGGTTAATTTTTGCTGCAGTTTTTAAAATCTATTCTCTTGATGGTTTACTAAAGTCTAAACTGGAAGCATTCATAGAACACATGGTCTCACCTCACGCACTCATCTGAACAAAAATACCATCTTTAACTGGACATGCTACTATTATGGCCCACTTATGACATATACCCGTATCATCCATGTACCCCATTGATGATGATGATTATGATGATGATGATGATGATGATGATGATGTCAGTTCTACACAGATGAAGATCAAGGGAAGACTTGTTGGCATGCTCGTTGGTGGCAAGAAAGGCCAATCCTGGATTTGCAGGGCCTGGCGCATCTGGGGCATGGAAAATCCTGTCCTGCAGTGGCTTGAGTTGCCACTGATTATTTCCTCCTCCTGTGTTTCTCCTCTGCAGCCTCACGTCTGTCTACCTCAAAGCGACAACACGCATTAATTATTGATGTCTGATCACCAGCCGTCTCTGTCTGCAGCATCCTTCTCCCAAGTCTTGTGGTCGATGCCAGCCAAGGCGAGCTGTCTCTTGAGCTGGTCTTTCAAATGCTTTCGGGGAGCACCCCTGTTGCATTTGCCGGAACATAATTGGCCGTAGACGACAGCTTTTGGAATTCTTGAGTCCTCCATCCATGCAACATGGCCAGACCAGCGCAGCTGTCATTGTAGCAGAGTGCTTTGCACACTGGGAATGCCAGCTCTGTTGACCGCATTTTGTGTAATGTAGTCCTGCCATTTGATGTTCATGATGGAGCACAGACAGCGTTGATGAAAACACTCAAGCAAGCGGATTTGTCTTCTGTTGAGGACCTATGTCTCTGAATGATACAACAGGGGAGTAAGGATGACTACTCTGGAGAGCTTGATCTTAGTGGGAATACAGAGTTCATGGTTCTGCCAGACATGCTTGGAGAGGTGACTGAAGGAGCTGCTTGCCTTGGACAGTCTGTTGTTAATGTCCTTGTCCACTGTAGCATCATTTGCAATGACACTGCCCAGGTAAGTGAAGCTCTCAACTGCAGTCAGCTCATGGCCATCGATGTTGATTTGGGGTGGGTTGTAATTCACACAAGGAGGTGGTTGGTGCAGTACTTCAGTTTTATTCAGGCTGATAGTGAGGCCAAAGGCCTTAACTGCTTCAGAGAAACAGTTGACTATCTGTTGGAGAGCTTCTTCTGCGTGGGCCAGGAGGACACAGTCATCAGCAAAGAGGAGCTCTAGGATGAGCTCCTCTAATGTCTTGGTCTGTGCCAGAAGCGGTTTCAGGTTGAAGAGGCTGCCATCTGTATGGAAGCAGATGTAGATTCCTTCTCAGAGGTCAGACTTTGCCTCCTGGATCATCATGATGAATAAGATTGAGAAGAGGGTTGGAGCAAGCACGCATCCCTGCTTTACACCATTTGAAATGGGGAAGCTATCTGAGAAGGTCCCGTTATGCTTGACCTGACCTTGCTGGCCCTCGTGAAGTTGGCAAAGAATTGTGAGGAGCTGAGGCGGACACCCCAATTTGGACAGGATCTTCCACAGTCTGTCTCGGCTAACTGTGTCGAAGGTTTTGGTCAGGTCAATGAATGCAGCAAACAGGCCCATGTTCTGCTCCCTACATTTCTCCTCGATATGTCTGAGCACGACTATCATGTCGGTCGTGCCCCTGTTTTGTCTGAAACCACACTGGCTTTCCGGGAGATTTTCTTCTGTGTTGGATTGGATGGGATGAGCCTGTTCAGAGGCACCCTGGCCAAGATTTTGCCAGCGATGGACAATGGGGTGATACCTCTGGAGTTGGAGCAGTCTGCCTTTTCTCCTTTGTTCTTGTGCAGGGAAACAAGGACTGTGCCTTGGAGTTCCTGAGGAACAGTTCCTTTATTCCCCAACATGCTGAGAGCAGGTTTGTCAGCATGTTCAGAAGTACATCTCCACCTTCTTTGTATACCTACGCTGGAATTCCATCAATGGCTGGATGTACTTCTGTACCCTATTATGGATGGGTGCACCCTATTATGCCAGATACATTGCCTTTATCCCTAACCTTATAAGCCTGTCCCCCACTCAGTGAGAGAAAGAGTTTTGTAAGTGTGTGTGTGTGTGTGTGTGTGTGTGTGTGTGTGTGTGTGTGTGTGTGTGTGTGTGTGTGTGTGTGTGTGTGTGTGTGTGTGTGTGTGTGTGTGTGTGTGTGTGTGTGTGTGTCTGTCCAGGCAGTAACTTTTTTTTTACCATTTGAGTTTTTGTCATTTTTTTTTTTTGTTAGGGTTAGTTTTTGTCAGTTTTCAACAAAGCTTTATTATGAGAATATAGAGAAGACAAATTAAGAATTTAGTCAACATGTCAAAAGGTCAAAGGCACTGTTTAGCATATGGAAGAAGAATAAGAAGCCCAAACACAAAGCGGACAGGCTTTGCATTTTCAGGTGCTTTCGAGTTGATTATTGATTGGTTGCTGGGATATCTAACGACCACTTTTGTGCCCATTAAGACCAAATTGCGTCAGTGAAGATAAATATGAAACTGAAGGTCGCATATCAAATCTGAAAACACACTTCTGAAGGATAATTTGACGAGGACCATTTTGGCATTCGTGGGAAGTCTCTGCGATTATCCCTTCAAGAGTTATGGCTACAAATGTGTTTTTCACATTTGTGATGACCACGACCTTGAGCTTTTACCTATTTATGCAATGGACAAGCAGAAGCACACTTTATAACTGCAAGCAGTTATGGCCGGGACCGAAGCCGCCACACTTTGATACAACCCTGCTTTTATCGGACATGGTGATTTAAACTTTCGCATCCATCGGTTCAGATTTGAGGATTTTTTTTCCAGATTTGAGGTTTTCGTTATCACGTTTGTATCCCCATGTGTAGTCGATGATATACTTTTAAGTTTCGGATCCATTGGTTCAGCGGTTTGAGAGAAGATGTTTTTTTTTAAGTTTGATAAATGTTTATTTTCATTTTTTTTGTGTACACAGTCAATGCCCATGGAAGAGCGAGTGCTTGCACACTGAATGGATCAGGCCACAAAAAAACAAAAGCAACAGTTGAGAGAAGAGGGAACACCAACAACAGTTGAAGGCCAAAATAGAGGCAGACTTGGACAAACAATTGGTGAGGGGAAGAATGGAGGGCAGGAGAGGATTCATCGGGTGGACAAGATGGTTTTACAGAAGGAAACTCTCAGAAGTGAAAACTGGAAATTTGGGAGGAAAGTTTGGTGTGGAGGGGGGGAGGGGGGGTTAACAAGGGTAGAAATTGGGATTGGGGAGGAAATGGGATGGTAGACCTGAGAGCAACTGTGTTGAAGACCTGGAGGGGAGAATGAGATTGAAGAGCATGTGGAAGTTGGTTCCACAGGTGGGAGAAAAGAGGAACAAGTGAGTGGAGGTGAGCATTGATTCTGTGTTTTGGGAGTTTCACCAGATGTGGGTTGATGGTGGAGCACGTGTGCCCTGCAGAAACCTGTGGAGGACAAAGCACGGAAAGAGCAGAGGGTGCAAAGTCAGGAAGGCGGCGGGAGAAGACAGAAAGACCACCGATTCATCTGTAGTGACGAAGTGATTGGTGCATAGACTGTTTCATCATGGGAGATTCGAATAATCTTGAAGGCATTGTTTTCCACAGCGTTAAGCTCAGCAAGATGTGAGGCAGGGGAGCCAGCTGAGTAGGGAGAGCAGTACTTCATCAAAATGCAGAAGAAAGCCTTGTAGGTGGATAGGAGTTCAGGTGTGACAACCAAGGACTTTGTACGATGGAGGATGCTCAGTTGGTGGCTGGCTTTGGATGCTAACTTTGAAATGTGGTTTGCCCAAGAAAGATCATAGCTGATAGTGAGACCGAGGAGACAGTCCTTTCAGAGAGAGATAGTGAGAGTGTGAGATTTATTTGGATTGAAAGATATATTCCAAGCGTTGGACCAGTTTGTGATTTTTTTTTTCAAGGTCTGAAGAGAGGGAAGAATCTGCAGCCTGGCTGGATGAAGGATGAGGGATCTCACGGCAGAGGGTGGAGTCATCAGCAAAGAGATAAAGAGGATTTTCCAGAGAGTTGGAGAGATCATTGATGAAAACCAGAAAAGAACAGGGCCCAGAATGCTGCCTTGAGGAACTCCAGCCTGGACAGGAAGAGGGGATGAAAGAACTCCATTAAGGGCCACGTGTTGACTGCAACAGGAGAGGATGTCTGCGAGCCATGAGTGGAGATTGCCTTGGATACCTTCAAAAGAGGGTTTGGTGAGCAGGTTGAGATGTCAGACTGTATCAAAAGCTCGTGATATGTCTCTGATCTCATGTTTGGGATTTAGCATGTCCATCCATTGTGAGGAAAGCAGAAGCAGTATGTCCAGAGTAGAGTGACTTGGTCTGAAGCCAAATTGATGGTCGAAAATCAAGCCATTAGATAAGAAGAAGGATTTAATGTCGGAAGCGATGATGGATTCCATAACCTTGCTGATGATTGGGAGAAGGCTGATTGGTCTATAGTTGCAGGGATCTGTTTTTGCACCTTTTTATGGAGAGCAGTAATGTTTGCTGATTTTGAAACAGATGGCAGATGACCTTGAGCAAATGAGAGGGTAAAAGCAAGATGTCTCAAAATGTTATGGACAGATTGGGACACTTGGTAGACAGGTTGGATGTTTGACAAGAACAAATTGTGTGGATTTTGGTGAAGATTCTGATCTGGGAATTTTCTAGATCCTCGTGGAGGATCTCTAGGTCTTTCTCACGTTGTTGTTCTTCATCTTCTTCTTGTGGACTTTTTGTTTCACAGCCTACAGTTTTCATCGGAACTTCCTGAAACTTGGCATATATATGTAGAAATACCCTGCGCAGACAGTAACCATCTCCGATTTTGAAAATTCCTCCGAGAAAAAAAGTTATGACGTCAAAATATCTCCGCTAATGGAAATCGCCTAAAAAATTATCTCCGAAACTAGGCAAGCTTTTTGAATTCTGTTTGCAGGAATCGAACAGGGCATTAGCAGAGATGAATTACCGCACATATGATGCATCACTATGACGTCATATCAATTTTTATGACGTCATTCTTATTTTTTGACATTTTTTTGTTTCACAACCCAGAGTTTTCATCGGATCTTCGTGAAACTTGCCATGTATATGCAGAAAGCCCACGCGCAGGCAGTAACCATCTCCGATTTTGGAAATTCTTCCTAGATAAAAAGTTGACGTCATAATATCGCCGCTAATGGAAATCGCCTATACCATTATCTCCGATACTAGGCAAGCTGTTTGAATTTTGTTTGCGGGAATCAAGCCGGGCATTAGCACAGATAATTTATCACATTGACGTCATATTCGTTTTTATGACGTCACCATTAAGAGGACGAGGATCTTAGCTCATTTGAGCTTGTTTAACTTAATTGATTCCGAAGCATTGAGAGTTGAGGCCGAAAACGATATACATAGCACGATAGTTCAAAAATGTTGCTGGTTGTGACAAAACGTGGTGGATAAGTTGGGTCTGTCTCAAGAACAAGCCGATTAGATTTTGGTTAAGGTCCTGATGCAGATCTGGCCTATCAGTGGGATACAAAACAAACTGTTCAGCCTGGTGGAGGTGGTGTGTGATCTTCCCAGTGCCATTCTTGTTTTCTATGATTAGTGTGCAAAATTTGGTGGTGATTGGTCCAGGGACGTGGAATTTCATATAAAAATCGGTTTAATGCATTAATTGGTTCAACGTATTACTTGTACTGTCTGAAAAAACAAAAAACAGTTTAAATATATGGTATAAACAAATCTTGTATCAGCAGTTAAAACCGTGTCTTGGGATTTATGACTCACCCTGTAGATATGCATGTGCGTGCGCAGTATATCTGTATGTTCTGACTTCATGGTATATTTAAAAATATAAAACAATGACATTGCTTGGCCTACCGCGAGTACTGTATCTCATTTTCTTGTTTGTTGAACTTTATGAACGAACCTTGTAAGTTATCGTATGATTGAAGGAAAAGTATAATAACTAAGTTTAAGACTCCGTAGTCATACCTGTACACTTTGGATGCTTGTTTTTGACAGAAGTGCCACTGATCGGTCTCCCATCTGGCCTGACACACCAACAGTAACTCGTGTAACTGTGGCATTGAACCTGTAATAGAAACATGTACTGTATTTACGTTGAACTTGTCCAACTCTAACCATCGACCAAAATATTCCAACTTGCACAAGGAATGACATGGTGCAATGCGTGTCAATGTATAAAAAGTTGAGATTGTTGTTTCAGCAACTCACTTGAATGATATTATCTGGTCCAACACTTTGCAGACCTCAGGATGACAAGCTGAGTCAACCCACCTGGTGTTATTTAACGGAAGGACAGGGACTCTAACTCAAGAACCTAAGATCTTAAAGCAGGCACCTTAACTTTTAAACCAACATCAGGCTTTTCTGTGTCATAAAAAGCTGTTTATGAAAAAAGTTTTGACTTATGAATGCTAAATTTCATCAATTCAGTTACCTTAAATTTCAAAGGTATGATTGTATGCTTGGACGATTAATTGAGATTTATGCTAACAAATTAATTTGTTCAGGTGAATTACAACCCTCTTTACTCAGAAGTTTTTATTATTATTATTTTATTTTTTTTGCATAAAGGTTTTTAGCTTATCTGGAATTGGAATTCCAGATAAGGTACAATATTGTTATCGTGCACCGTCCGTCCGTCTGTCCGTCTCCTATTTCGACTTCTCCGGCCAAAACACTGGGCCGATCCGACTGAAATTTGGCAGCAACATTCTGATCCTGACTGGTAACGGGGATTGCAAAGCTCGGTCCAGTCACGTGACCTCAATGAGGTCAAAATGATGGACTTGGTAAATTCCTTCAAAAATCTTCTCAGACCCACCAGTCAGAATGCTACTAGATTTGGATTACATTAGGACAGGGGTCGTGATGTTAAGTTGTGGAGGTCGCGCCGATCACGTGACCGGAAGTGTGTCAAAATGGCTGACTTTGTAAATTTTTGGGGAAATTGTATAAAATTCCTTCAAAATTATTCTTCTCCAGACCTAACAGTTGGAATGCTACCACATTTGGGTTACAACATTAGGCCAAGGCCCAGATAAGCTACAGGTCCAGTAGTCCTATTTTTTTCAAATGGAAAGTGAAAACTTTGAAAAGGTCAGATCGAGTAATCAGCCGTCTATTTATTACTCATGCCAGAGAGTGGGGTGGGGCATTCTGTCTGGTGCTGAGATGCTATTACAGTGCCTTCAGAACATATTCACACCCCTTGACTTTGTCACATTTTGTTGTGCTACAGCTTAAACTTAAAATGGATTAAATTAAAAAATGTTGTCACTGATCTACATAAAATTCCCCATAATGATAAAGTGAAAACATGTTTTTGGAAATTTTTAACAAATTCATTAAAAACGAAAAGCTGAAATGTCTTGTGCCAATAAGTATTCAACCCTCCTGAGTCAACACTTTGTAGAAACACCTTTGGCAGTGATTATAGCTTCGAGGCTTCTTGGGCATATCTGTATCAGCTTTGCACATCTGGATTTGGGGATTTTCTCCCATTCTCCCTTGCAGATTTGCTCAAGCTCTGTCAAGTTGGATGGGGAGTGTCAGTGAACAGGTATCTTTAAGTCTTTCCACAGATTCTCAATGGGATTCAAGTCTGGGCTTTGTCTGGGCCACTGAAGGACATTAACATTGTTGTTCTGAAGCCATTCCAGTGTTGCTTTGGCTGTATACTTGGTGTCATTGTCCTGTTGGAACGTAAATCTTCTCCGCAGTCTCAAGTCTTTTGCACTCTGAAGCAGGTTATCCTCAAGGATTTGCCTGTATTTGACAGCATTCATTATCTCTTTCCTTACAAGTCTCCCAGTTCCTGCTGCTGAAAAACATCCCCATAGCACGATGCTGCCACCACCATGTTTCACGGGAAGGATGTTGTTAGATGGGTGATGAGCTGTGCTCGGTCTCTGCCAGATGTAGTGCTTTGCATTCAGGGCACAGAGTTCAATTTTCATCTCATCAGACCACAGAATGTTTTCCCTCATGCTCCCAGAGGCTTTCACGTGCCTTTTTGCAAACTCCATGAGTGGTGTTATGTACCTTTTTTCTCAGGAGTGGCTTCCGTCTGGCCACTCTCCCATGAAGCCGAGATTTGTGAAGTGTTGCAGAGATTGTTGTCCTTCCAGCAAGTTCTCCCATCCCAGCCAAGGAACTCTGTAGTTCTATCAGAGTGGTCATTGGGTTCTTCTTCACCTCCCTGACCAAAGCTCCTTCTTGCCCAGTTGCTCAGTTTGGTCAGACGGCCAGCTCTAAGAAGAGTCTCGGTTGTTCCATATCCTTTCCATTTCCTAGTGATGGAGCTGACTGTGCTCTTGGAAATTTTCAACACTCTAGAAATTATTTTGTACCCTTCCGCACATCTATGTCTCCTCAAATTCTATCTCAGAGTTCTACGGACAGTTCCTTGGACTTCATGATGGAGTTTCTGCTCTGACTTGCACTGTCAACTGTCGGATATTATATAGAAAGGTGTGTTTCTTTCTAAATCATGTCCAATCAATTGAATTGGCCACAGGTGTACTCCAATCAAGTTGTAGAGACATTTCAAGGATGATCAAAGGAAATTGGATTCACCTGAGCTCAATTTCGAGTGTCAAAGCAAAGGCGTTGAATACTTATTGATGCAAGGCATTTCAGCTTTTCATTTTTAATTAATTTCTAAAAATTTTCAAAAGTTCCTGAGGACTCAAAAGTCCAAAAAGTGCCAGAGGACCCAAAAGTCCCAAAAGGTTTGAGGACCCAAAAGTTCCCAAGAACAAGTGACAAAAAGTCCCCAAGGACCCAAAAGTCACAAAAAGTCTCCAAGGACCCAAAAGTAGCAAGAAGTTTCTGAAGACCCAAAAGTTCCTGAGGACCCAAAAGTCCCAAAAAGTCCCCGAGGACCCAAAAGGCCCAACAATTTCTCAAAGATCCAAAAGTCCCAAAAGTCACTGAGGACACAAAAGTCCCAAAAAGTTCCCAAGGAGCCCAAAAGACCCAAAAATTCCTGAGGACTCAAAAGTCCCCAAGGACCCAAAAGTCCCAAAAAGTTCCTGAGGACCCAAAAGTCCTCAAGGACCCAAAAACTCCAAAAGTCATCCTTAATATAACAAACAAACAACAAAACGATGGTCATTAATTTTTTTTTTTAATCATAATCATGCATCAACAACATTGATAGAATCACAAGCTGGTCAAACACTTGAAATACGTCTTTCAGTCCAGACAAATCTCATGATCTCTCTCTCAGAAAGAACCATCTGGCAAATCGTCCCATGTACCTTCGTAACAACTCTCCCCTCTGGGGTGGTACCCCTGCCACAAACTTTGCTCAGTTTGACGTTGTGAAGACCAGAGCCTTCAATATCACTGGAATCTCCCACGATGAAACTGGGTCTATGGGCATATCACCCTCCCATCGCAGACAGGTCAGTGATCTCTCTGCCTTCTTCCACCTCCTTTCTGGTCTTGCACCCTCTGCTCTTTCCATGCTTTGTTAACCACCATCTCAAATCATCCCCCATCCAAAACCTTGATTTTCTTTCTACACCTCTTAACCCTCCCCAAGTGCACTTCTTTCCAACTTTCCAGTTTTTCTTTCCTGGAACTTTGCTTCTCTATCCATCTTTTCCACCCCATGTGTCCTCCCCTCGGCCTTTTTCCTCCCCACATCCCTTATTGTCCAAGTGTCCATCTGTATTGCCTCTCAACCTGCTGTTGGTGTGTTTTCCCCCTCTTTATGTTGTTCCTTTTGTTATGTTACGTCCTACTCCGTTCAATCTCCTCGTTCCTCCGTGAACCTCGACTTTGTATATATATTTTTTAAAAACCACAAACAGCAAACCATCCCCATTCCACTCTTCAGATTACTTCCTAAAATCAGAAACCTCACCTCCTTATAGGTACCATCTTGATTGCATTCTGGGATGAAGACACCATCTTGAGGCTTACGGGCCCGCTTTTGAGCCTGATTCCTCCCCGTCTGGCATCGTGACACTGGTAGACATGAGGCCAAAAAAAAATTACAACATGTTTCATTCTCCTGGTGATTTTGTCACGCTATGACTGTTGAAAAATGTGCATAAAAATCAAGAGCATGGTGATGTTTTGTTCATCTTAGTCATAGTAGTATAACCTGTGCTGTTTAAGATCCATACTTCCTTATGATATAAGGAAGCCTGATGTTGGCTGAAGATCTTAGGATCTTAAGATTGAGCCCCAGTGGTTCTGTTAAATAACATCAGGTGGGTTGACTCAGCCTGTCATCCTTCCGAGGTCGGCAAAATGAGAACCAGTTTAGTGTAAACAGGGGGCACTGCATCAGCGGCACAGCTGTGCTCCGAGCAATGATGCAAACAGCAGCCACAGGTTGCATATGAAATATAATAATAATAATGTATGTGTGTGTGTGTGTGTGTGTGTGTGTGTGTGTGTGTGTGTGTGTGTGTGTGTGTGTGTGTGTGTGTGTGTGTGTGTGTGTGTGTGTCGTTGGCTGCTATCTCAACATGAGGGTGGGTATCAGGAGATGGAACTGAGACTGACGTGGTCTCAAAGTGTCCACCTATGTCATTGGTTGTCATCTCCATATTCCTTATGCAGGTTTCGGAACCTCGAATGGAGGCCTCCGAGGTCCCAATGTGTGTGTGTGTGTGTGTGTGTGTGTGTGTGTGTGTGTGTGTGTGTGTGTGTGTGTGTGTGTGTGTGTGTGTGTGTGTGTGTGTGTGTGTGTGTGTGTGTGTGTGTGTGTGTGTGTGTGTGTGTGTGTGTGTGTGTGTGTGTGTGTATGCAAGTTTCTGGTGTTGGCTGCTATCTCTACACATGGGTGGGTTTCAAGAGGTGGAACGGAAACTTTCCCCAAGTATTGCTTTTCCCAGGGAGTTAAGCAATATAATCGTTGATCTTACATAATTGCTTGACAAAAGAGAATTCGAGGACGATCAATACTTTTTAGTGTTATTGTTTTATCTAACTTACTCCCCTCTACATTTTGGAAGGAGGCCCTAGTGTTGGCTCACCGGTTAAGGTGGCTGGCTTAAGATCCTCGGGTCTGGAGTTTCACTAGCCTGTTGCATTAGTCAGAACAATCAACTGTGTATCATCCAAGGGATTTGCCTCGTAATTCAATGCTTTTCATTATATCGTTTTGATGGTCAGATTTTATATCCTGAGAAGTCCTTCAGTCTGGGTCATAAAGCCCCCGATCTCGTTTGCCTTTAGCTTGTGAATATTAAAGATCACATGATATCGTTTGAAAAAGAGTAGGCCATTGTGTGCCAGCACCCTAACCCAATTCCCTACTCGGGATCATTTCTGTCGTTAACACCACCTGTAATAGGTGTGAGTGTTAGGGCACTGGTATCAAATGACCTTTAACTGGGACTTCATTATCTTGTGATATTCCACACCTGTTGCGATTAGGTACAGAATGAAAGGTTCAACTATGAGAGTCTTCACTGTAATCAAAAGACCACCTTTCATATAATTTGGATCATGTTATAGCACGAGAACAGCGGTCAGTGGTGATTTCTTGTAAAACTCGTAAATTAATGGAGAAAGACATTACCGAAGTTGAAATAACTGCGGTGTTATTGAGACATATTTTGTAAGAGACACCCATAAACTCAGTTTGTGCAGAAAGTGAAATCATGCCTGAAACTTAAAGCCCCTTTTGCTGTGCAGCCCCTACACATGGCATTTTCACCATGTCTGCAAAACTCAGACTCAATAAAACCCTTGTGTACTTGACCTTGCTTAGCATTGAAGTTTTTTCGAGTAACCTTTAAATGCAGCACTGTGTCGGCTACCGCAATTTCAGCACTTAAGGGGATCCTCATTGCAGGGCACGTCAAACATGCGGCCTTCTCTACACCTTGGCCAACAACTACGTCCCAGTCAATCATGATGGTAAATATTTGAGACCTAAAGCAGCTGATGAAGAGGAATCCAATGATGAAGTATAAAGCTAACATTTCGCTGATCTAATTTTAACAAGTACAAGGAAGATCAAATTGAACATAACAATAGTGAGTTGATCATTTTCATCTTGTAAGGAAACAAATCAATGGACAAAGACCACCCTGAGACTGGAAAGCTTCATATTTAAAGAATCCTACAAGAACTACTAGTGGATCACCAGCCATAAAATGCACTATAAGAATCCTAAAATGACTAATAATAATAAAATGACTCACAAAAGGACTAATGATAATGACTAAAATGATATTAAATAAGGAACGAAATAAGGTATGATAAAATGATATTAAATAAGAAACTCGGTAGAGCGCATACCTCCGCCACGTAATGCCTGATCCCCGAGAACATATGAGGCCCAATACATTTTTAAGATATCAAGCTATATATCATTCTTGGCCATGTCTCTCAATGGTGAAGAATCACTTTAAAAATTCTAGTAGTTGGATCCAGATCCGGATCTTCACCAAAATATAATCAGATCGTCTATCTCACTCCGAACCTGTCCACAAAATTTTTCATCCGGATCCGTCCACAACTTTTTCAGATATCCTGTACACAGACAGACAGACAGACAGACAGACAGACAGACAGAAAGGGGTAAAAACATAACCTCATTCACCTTCGGTGGTGGAGGTAATGAAACTTCTGTTCCAGTACTTCAGCAGTATATAAAGAACTATAAAATAAAATAAAAATAACTGCTGACTCACTACATGAACAGAGCACTACTTCCTTTTGGGGGTTTAAAATAATGGCAGAGAAAATTCTTTCAAAATAAGAAATTTTGAAACATTTTAGGATTGTTTATAGTGTAAAAGGTAATTATTACCCACGTTCCAACAAGAACTTGAAAATAACGACAGAATTCGGATGCGTCAGCAGCCATAAATGATCTGCTCAAAAAAATTCTGCGAATAACCTACACATTCATCACATCAGCAGAGAAGGCACGATAATAATTCCATTATATATATATATATATATATATCGGATACATCACTAACCATATGTAGTGATGATCCGTTCCATTCATTTTTTGGATTGTCCAGATGAAGTGACAATATGCTTTTAAAAATCAACTTGTTCTGTTGCTGAATGCAAATTGGACTCGTGGAAATATGGGAATGAGACAAATATCCATGGATGAGAGGTGTTGGGTTCATACCACTTCCTGTTAGTACATTCTTGTATCCATCCATCCATCCATCCATCCATCCATCCATTGGGACCTTGCTCTGTGTTGGTGTTGAGCGTTGCGTTGGTGCTGCCTAAGCAGTCTCCTTGGCTATTGCACACAACCCTGGACGGGTCACCACTCCGACACAGTATACCAACAAGCTGGCACTCATTTTGCCGACCTCGGAAGGATGACAGGCAGAGTCAACCCCACCTGGTATTAATTTAACAGCCAAGTGGGAGTTGAACTCAGGATCCTCAGATCCCAAGCCTACCAACCTAATCATTAAGCCAACACCAGACATATTCTCGTATCAGCCGTCGATATTACACATGCACGCATGCACGCACGCACGCACGCACGCACGCACGCACGCACGCACGCACGCACGCACACACACACACACACACACACACACACGCTTCAATTTTTAGCAAGAGATGCAAAAATCGATTGTGATAACCTTCACCTTCAAAAGTGAGTGGAGGTGATGTTTTTGCCACTGTTTATCTGTCTGTTTGTTTGTCTGTGAACAGGATATCTCTAAAAATTGTCGATGGATTTGTATGAAATTTGGTGGATCGGTTGGGTTTGTGACAAGGGCGAAATGATTCGATTTCAGTGAAGATCTGGATCTGGATACAAGAACTTTCTTTTAACTTTTATAAGTGATTCTTTAGCATTGAGAGATGGGGCTGTAAAGCATGATGTTTCAAAAAGTTGTGGATGAGTTATGACAAAACGAGGTGGATGATTTGGGTAGGTGACAAGAACGAGGCAATTCGACTTTGGTTCAGATCAATGCGAGTAAATTCGAAGATCAAGTCAATTTGATCGAGATCTGGCCTTATCAGTGGGATACAAAACGTCAACTGTTCAGCCTGGCAGAGGTATGTTCTCTACTGAATGCCGTTGTAGTTTCTCTTATGGCCCCAGAATCAAACAAACAACATATTTATAACAGCCCTCACACCTCCCAAAGCTCTGTCCTCTCCCCCCCCCCAACCCCTCCCAATATGATTAATAGTAAATATCATTTTAAACTTACCCTGTACCTGCACAAGCCCCAGATATGTCCATCCCATTGGCGTTCAGGAAACCTAATTTCCAGATATTCAGTCCATTCACTGTTAGCGATCAGTCAGTGGGTTTGTGTAACACACGTCCTACCACTCGGGCCTTGCACCGACCCACATGATCGGGAGTTTGTACAAGAGCGTGCCCGTTTGGCGAGCTTTGAAAGTCCTCCAAGTCTTTCATTGTGCGGAGGCACAGCCCTTTTTCTCAGGTACCTTTTCAAGTATTTTCCACTTCGTTCAGAAGCTTGGTGAGCCATTCCAAAGTAACATTCCTTATCCCCAGATGCATAATGCATTTTATTTCGCCCCAAACATGCCAGTTTCCTGCAGTTCCTGCACACTGAGCACTTTGGGGTGGATCACCTCATTTTGAAATTGCCATATCAGAATACTGGTCAGAAAAGAATAATGGAATGTGGAACATGGTTGATAATGTTCTGAGAAGAATGGAAATGCCAGGATTGTGATTCTTGGAATTAAAGCACTTTGAATTCCAAAAATCACAATCGTGGCATTTCCTTTCTTCTCACAAACACATCCTAGCCCACTTGAACAAGTTTGGCTGCATCTACCTCTCCATAACTACACAATAAGTGTCTATGTGGAGCACCGTCCACCCAATGATGACGACTCTCTGTATACCTCTATTTTAGATTCTCGTGCAATAAGGGGAAATGCCATAATTCTGTATTTGCCTCCAAATCCCATGTACCCAACCCATCCCATTCTTTCACCGTATTACCCCCCCCTCCCCCCTCATACGCACTGGTTACGCGACTTTGTGTCGGTCTCATCTGAAAAGTTGGAAATTCTGCCTGGGCTCATTCTCACTTAAGTGATGGGACCAAATGGCAGCATTGCCCTTGTTTTCATATCTATCTTGCTTCTCCAGTGTCTGTTCTATTCAGCCTTTCTGTTTTTGGTCACATCCCATCTGCAGGGAAGTCGGCCAGCACATATCACAAAAATAGGACCACTGGACCTGTAACTTATCTCGGTCCTGGCCTAATGTTGTAACCAAAATTTGGTAGCATTCTGACTGGTGGGTCTGGAGAAGAAGATTTTTGAAGGCATTTACCAAGTCGGCCATTTTGACCTACTTAAAGTCATGTGACCGGAACGAGCTTTGCAATTCCTGTTACCACCGCTCTAATAGGCAGCCGGCAGCTATGTCACTCCCTACCGATGTTGACCTAATTATATGCTGGTCTGACGAATGAAATCTATGTCTTTCAGTTCTAGAAAATCTCAGTCTTACAATGCAGTCACTCCAGAAGGACGGTCAAACGTTAACCGACCTATCTATTTCCATGGTCAGCCACTGAAAAGTTCATTCTCTTAAATTTGTACGTCTCACCATCAACCATGACCTCTCCTGAATCAGCCATATCACAAAGCCGTCCTCCAAAGTCAGCCCTGACTGGGAATCCTCCATCATTCCAAGTCTTTATTTGAAAAAAAAAACAAAAATCAGGTTCACAATTGTAAATGTGTCATAATTTATTTGGTCATCCTGTACAAAGAAAAGGTTTTTCTTCATTTTGTCACAGATACATACCATCATTTTGTGAGCTGTTGGGGGAACTGTGGTGCTTTAGGTACCCTCTAGCAGCTGTTCTTGGATAATGATATTAAAGCCAACATATTGCCACTTGCATCACAACACTGCAAGTGCCAATGTGTTGGTACTTAATATTCGTTTAACCATACATGGCCACTACCTTGAAGTGGAGGCCACGAGTACACCATGAACCAGAGGCACGGGGCGTGTTAATGACCCACTGAAGGCAGGTTGTCAGACAATCAACCATTTTCTGCCTTTGTGCATTCCTTGCCCCATCCTCTGGCTCTGCCACTGCTCTTACAGGAAGAACACGTTCACCTGACAATCTCCTCTCAATTTCCATCCACATATCCTGACCGTCCAGTCCCCATCATAATTTATATTCGTTTATCCCTCTTTTTCCCCAACCTTGTAATATCCTTCAAAACTCCACGAACTTATGCTCTTCTTTAGCCTTTTACACTTATCACTCATGGGCATCTTCAGTCAAATCCGGTCATCTCTGTGTCATCTTTTATTCTAATACCTTGATGTTTGTCAGTTGTTTAAGTAGTCTGCTGTCCACTTAAACCTGACTTGAGGCTGTTGCCTTTCATCTCTCAGCTCAGCCATGAGTCTTGATCCATGCAATGTATCTTTTTAACGTTTCAACTGCCGTGATAAAGCAATCAATTCACATTGCCATACCTTGTAAATGAGCTGGCAGGACGACTCAGAGAAGCTGCACTCAAACTTTGAGCTGTCTCATCTGGGTTTTATTCCTGGCTTGACGATAAACTGT
Organism: Eptatretus burgeri; assembly: GCF_056783735.1. Taxonomy (NCBI): domain Eukaryota; kingdom Metazoa; phylum Chordata; class Myxini; order Myxiniformes; family Myxinidae; genus Eptatretus; species Eptatretus burgeri. Next base: position 127,196,186 of record NC_140964.1, on the reverse strand, counting down.
CACCCTGTTGATTCACAAGCAGGCCATTGCACCAGAGTGCATCATCATAAGGATGTTAAGCTGGGTGTCCTCTGCCAGTATTGCTTGTTTGTGAGCATTAAATATTCCACAGTGTCTTTCACAAAGAGAAGGCAGGTTATTGCCGGCACCCTGAACAAGTTACAAATTCCTTCGTTAACCTGAAGGTGGAACTTGCTGCCCTCCCACAAAGTATGCAACCAGCATATTTTGCAACCGCATTGCACATGAATAAACAAAGGAAGGAACTTTATACTTCAGGCTAACTTCATGATCTGATCATAGGTGAAGAGGAGGTTGGGTGGGGGGAAGGCAGTCAAAGATATAAATAAGGCCATAGCCAGTTTTACAATCACGGGAAGGATTTATTAACCTTTTCCTGTATTAAGGTCAACAGTGTTGTCCAATTTACTGGTTACACTGGATAACAATCTCCCGCCCGGTGTTCCCTCTAATCTGAAACTGCTTCAGATCCAGGCCGTATAAAGGTGTCATGGTGGCGTCACCAAACCTCAGTGACCAGACTGCAACATGGGTGCTGGGGATGAGCTATATCCCCATCAGTTGTCAGGGCTTCAGTGTATACTTATGCCAAATTGGTCAAAATCCCATCACTGTTTCACAAGTTAACATGGTGACATAATTTTTACCTAACATGACCTCTAACCCTTGATTTTCGACCTATTGACTCCAAAATCCAAGCAGTTCATCATTACATCATTATGGATGTTCGAACCAAGATTGAACAAACTCCGCTACACGATTCGGCAGATATCGCGATAAAGAGATTTAACATGGATGGACACACATACGTACGTATGTACGTATGTACACACATAAGTACGTACGGACGGACGGACAACCCGAAAACATAATGCTTCCGGTGACTTTGTCAATCAAGGCATAAATATAACGAGATGTAGCATGGACGTAAGTACGGACAGCGGACAAACTGAAAAGATAATGCCTCCAGCGATTTTGTCAAGTGGCATAAAAATAATGAGATTTAGCAAGGACGTACATTTATACGTACGTAATTAGGGATGTACCAACCTACATATGTAAGTACGTATGCGCATAAATGCGTACTAACGGATGGACAAGCCGAAAATATCATGCCTCCAGCTACTTCGTCAACTGCGATAAATAAATCATTCACAACCTCGTCAACCAATGGAAAAAGTTGTGGGGCCAAAAATGTGACAAAAATATTTGTCACCCTCGCCGAAGGAGAGGGTATTGCATTTGGGTCCGTTTGTTTGTTTGTTTGTTTGTTTGTCTGCACAACTTTGGTATTTTTCTCTGCAACTACTTGTTGGACGACTCATGCATAACGTTTTAATTATAATGACGTCATAGGTCACGTGGTGTGGCAGCCATATTGGAAAAACAGAAAAACTTTGGAAACTATCTGAAACTGCACCAAGGAAAAAATTGAAACTTGGCCCATGGCAAGTACTCCTCATGGAGAAAGAGTGTGATTTTTTTTAATGACGTCATAGGTGCCTCTGTTATGACATCATGTGCCTCTGTTATGACATCATGTTATGACAGGTGCCTCTGTTATGACATTGCATATGTAGAACGCTGCATCCGATCAGTATGAAAAATTTTGAGGGTCATCTTGGGATAAAATGGTCCACAAAATTTTTTTGATTATGTCATCAGTCACATGATTCGGCAGCCATATTGCTTTTTTGGGCTTTTTTTTAAACCTTCAAAAATCTTCCCTGAAATGGCTGAACCGGTCATCAATGCCACCAGCATTAATAAAGTCGCAGTTCTAATTATGTCATTACTTACATTACACACCTGTACACAAACGCCACACAAAACGAGTCCTGGCACGGGTCTGCAATCTCAGATTGCTCTTTTTCTTCTTGTTAGTTTGCTATCTACACTCCGTACACAACTACAGCCGTACATCCATGATGACATTTGGGATATGCATTTTATACAATTTAAAAAAATGTGCTGGTTCATTCCTTTTTCTTTCACCTGATGCAATCATACTATATACTATATAGCATTTGAGAAGCGTTTTCTTTTTTGTGTGTTTGACTTCTATGCACTCCTGAACCACTGTATGGAATGACTTGAAAACTGGTGGCTGTACTCAGCATGTGCTCGTGAAGGTTTTTGGTGGTTAAAAACACTCAGTCATGAGGGTTCAGGGTGGAGGAAGCACCCCAATTCTCTCTATGTAAATGTGTATCGTATCGGTGCTGCTCCCGGTGGGGATGGATATTACAAATCATCCTCTCTCATTCTGGGCGAATCAACACATCCATATACAAGACTCCAAGACAATAGGCCAATCGGACCATTGAATCTGTCGTATTCATATCCGAAGATATCTTTGACTCACTTAATAGAGCCCTTTAACTTATTCTCTTAACTTACTCATATGTTGTACAACACAGAATATCCCGTTTCTGCTCGTCTTCATTTATACATGTCTGTTCTTACAAAAATCACTTTTATGACACCACCTGATATATTCAATATATAAAGCTGATTCTAACCACTGATTCACTGACTGACTGATATTAAAGGTCGGTACCTTCCGGGTGACGTAGAAAGCTGTAATTTTGCGTGCCGATGGACATAGAAGCCGGTACACCGGGAAAAAAATCACAGAATCGTTGGAAAGCATCCGTAAATGAACATATAAATAAATGAAACATCAAATGCAGGTGAGTGACCCGAGACAATGGGGAAGCACGGTTCGTTTTTGCTAACAATGTGTAAGCATACCCCACAAGTATTCAATATACTGTAGATGACATAACATTCCCTTTAAAGGAAAGTGTGCTCCACTATGTAGCAGCAATCCCAGCACCACACCAGAACGAAGGTTTCAAATGGATTAGATGTTGATGGAAAACAAACCCATAACCACACTGCTGAAAGATGACAACCGAAAACATTGATCGATTCTACCTCTAACCACTCACTGAAAATCAACACAAACTCTCCAGGACGGTCATTAAACCCCAAAAGCAAAACCATCAGATCAGATTGGACATTTTTTGAATTGACCAGATCTCCAACATGACCATACAAACTCTAACATGATCCACAGTCAGGTGTGAACTGCATCATTTCTGCTGTGCCAAGTCCTCTCAGGTCAACTCTCAACTGTGAATAGGATGTTATACACGGCTCTCAGAGACGTGTCGGTCGCCCCAATGTTTCCTTTGTGTTCGAACAGTAATGCTTTCAATAACAATGATGAGGACGGTGGTATGTTCATGTAAATCATCATAGTGAGCCCTTTAGTTATTAGTGAATGTTAGCATTGCATGCCAAGAGAAGAGTAATCAACTTGTAATATTACAAACATTTACGACACTTATTTGGTTATAAAGTTTGAGACTTATTATTGTGAATGCAGATTTTAATTTGATTTTCTTCATAACAAAAGGTCTTCCATGTTGCAGCAAAAGTATGTTGCAAAATATTTTTGCAGTATTTAGACAAATGGTTAAAAGCACAGAAAAGATCCCCAAAGTTTGCTTGTTTGGACACCACCTACGTGAACACGTCAATGAAAGTCACTAATATAGTTGTTGTTGGGCCAAAGCAAATCTATTGTCAAGACCACCCAGTCGTTGTCGGTTTTTGAATCCATTCCCAATGTTCCTTTGGAAAGCAGCCAGAAAATGCCCAGTAAGAAACCAAAAAGCGATGCATCATGGCTTATTGCCGATCATAATAAGTTTCAGGTGGTCTTAGCATACACAGATAAGTGTGTCCAAGCTCGCAATTTGGAGAAAAACAAACCGTCGGCCTCGCCGCCCTATCTACGTAGTGTCTCTCAACAAGGCACAGACATTTCCAGGAAAAAAATTACAGAAATAAAAAAGAGAGACTGCTCTCCTCGCCTGCTCGCCCACCAACCAATGTTAATTTGTGGCCACGAAGGCGCCCATTTTGCCGTCCTGCCTGGGCCAACCTGGCGTCCCAGAGGCCTCGGCAGTCTCACGGCGTTATAAAGTGTGCTCTGTTCTGTGTCCCTGGCAGTGAATGATTGGGCGGCTCTGAACCATGAGTAGTCAAATATTTATGGAACGCCAGTCTCCTCACAATTATGTATCGGTCTGCCCACACTGCTACTTTTCTGGCTTCACTGGGTGAATTTTTCCCATCATGTTTACATGAAACAACATCTTGTCGAAGCTGTAAACACCGTGACCTGCCAATCCTCTCAAAACACACTATTTTCTACACTCAACGTTGCTACACTTTAATATACCAAAATGCATGGCTTTCCCTGGAGAAGACAGATTGCCTTTATACGTGTCTAACTTAACTCAAAGTGTTGTTTGTTTATGATGCTCATCAACAGGTATGCTATCCTCACATTGGTTAGTGCAAAGGTTTTTATTGAAACGTGCAAATTCCCTTGGATATGAAACAGAATCACAAGCTAAAAAGCACAAGAAAACATAATAAACATTAAAAGTCCATCTGAGTACCTGCGAACAAACATTGCCCAAAACAACACAGCTGATTCTTATCATTATTATTACTCTTTTCTTTTTTTATTGTTTGTCATTCACAACTTTAAAGCACTGCATGAAAAATATAACAAAGCTTACAAAACAATAATGCACAATGACAACGTTTTATTTGCTTCTTCAAATCATAAAGATTCCAGAGCAATTTTCAAAACAATAGGCCATTGTGTGCTGGCACCCTAATCAAGTTATTTTGCTTGAGATTAACTGTTGTAATTAGTACTAAGTGCAGGAGTTGAGATTGTTTGATTTTTGAAATGGTATGTTTCTGATGAGCCCAAACATTGACCTTTGTCTGTTCCTGCACTACCCATCCAGGTTTTTGTCATCTCTGGACTCTGGTGATATTGTGATGATAAGAAACTGCCGAGACAACTTTAAAGAGTGCATCCGATCCGACACCAACAGGACGTAAAGGTAATCGTATTACAAAGACAATTAAAATATACCACATTGATAACCAAGCTGGCTGTTTGGTTGAGTGGATAAAAACTTGTCTACGGTATTTCTCCACTGGCTGGTGTTGCTTTGATTCCCATTGCTGCTTACTCTTGCCAATATTCACTTGGAAAGTATGACGAGTATGCCAAACAACTCAACATGAGTTGAGAAGCCTTCGTCATACAGTCGTCTGAAATAGTCTGGTTAATGTGTTTTTTTTTTTAACTTTAATAACCACTATATATGCCACACGTGAGGGAGAGCACAATGTCAACAACCCATGTTATGAAAAAAAAGGAAACAAATCAAATGGTTAATTCAAAATAGATCTTTTAACAATTAAAGTTCAACGTCTGCTATTTTTGAAATTTTCTTTGTGGTTATGATTCCCAACGAATCATTATTATTTTCCATCCAGTTCCTGCAGCTCCATTGGAGCCTAACAACAGATCTTGAAATGAAGAGGGCAATGGCCGTTGGCCAAAGTTGCCCAAAAGGAGCTTGATTTTGTTCACATGCTATGATCGGTGTAAATTGGTGATGTCATGATGAAAGGTCTAATCACACCTCCACATATTCACATGAAGAAGGAAGCGGTGCAGAAACCTGTGAAAGAAGACCGATAACTTTCTCTGCCATGTTCAACTCGAGGCATTGTGTTTCATAACAAGCCGGATAATCCTAACCAATCCCTTTATGAGATTAGGTTGAATTGCTCAACTTTTGGAATACATTTGGAGTCCTCCACCAATCCTTTTTTCATCCCCAGATGGCCAGTGTACCTCCACAAACCTTTTAGACCAAAAAAGAATGTCACATAGAACATCACAGAGTCAACGCCTCCATCCTCACCAAAGAAGAATGAAATATACTTGAATCTCTCAGAAAATTGGAGGACATTGTCCGCCGGTTTGATGACAAACACAGTGCAACAGTGGTTTGGCCGACCGACCTTTACGAACAAGAAGCCTTCCAGCAAGTTTCAGTCACTGTTTTTAATTCGAAGGTCAACAAAGACCTTATCCTGGCGAACCAAAAGTCTGTCAAAAATGCAAAAATTTGATTTCCAAACAGGAGCTTTCAGCTATCGTTTGCAATCTCATCGTCACCACCTCCAAGATAGTCCCACATTTAGTTTTTACCGAAGATCCACAAGGCCAACAAAAATGAGCCGCCCTCTCAAAGTGGGTCCAACAGTATACATTCACCTGTGAAAGGTCGACACTGTCTAGGTTCTTCGGGTTCTATCACCGTACTTTCAAGGAAACAAGCATAACAACTCCACTCTACCTCACTGTACCGGTCCCCACTCTCAAATGCTTTTCACTTGCTGAACACCGAACAAGTCGACCAACGGTGTAGCTACATCTTCCTAAAATGAATCCCAACTCTGCAAACCTTTATATTGGTTATATTGTCCAACAATTTTTTGATTCATTTAATTTTTGTATAACAAAATGATTTGCACGCAACTGTCTTGGTGCCGCATCCTGCAACAGAAAGGATTTTGTCAATTCCTTCCACCCTGCCATTTATTTCACGTGGGAGATTTTTGGTAACCTTTGTCACCTTTCTCGACATCAAAGATAACTGACGAGCTAACACTGTCCATTACAAACTTGGAGAGTCACAAAGATACTGCAGCGTCAACGGCTCAACTAACGTCGAGCTTGTCGCGGCAGGAGGTCAAAATCCCGTGATGTCCCAAGTGGTTCAAATGAGGCGTTCCAAGTTAATGGCGGCGGTGTGCACGTGGGTTGTGAGGAGAGGTACAAGGAAACTTAAGCTTTTGAACCCAACGGGTTTATTTCCCGAAACGCAATCAATAATAAAAAGAATCAGGGAGGATTTAATCATGACGGAGGAGACGACAGCGGGTTGTGGTGGGGAAGAAAAGGAAAATACCAAATCGATAATAAATAAATAAATAATTATGTACAAATGGGTAAAATAAATCTAAAGAACTAGGCGCCGCATTCTGGACTCAGTCACAGACAGGGAGGGGACAAACCGGGGGGGGGGGGGACTCAGCTGTTTATTTGGCACTGGGACAGCCAGATGATGAAGTGAGCAAACTTTGAGGTGTCCAGATGATCACAGGACCCCAGCGATGAACAGGCTTTACGGTGATGAACAGAGCCAGAGGCAGGATGACCCCTCAAATAAAGCTCTCATCTCACTCTCACACACATCAACAAATCCCAGTCGTGTTCGCAGACTTCTCCGCCTTTCTCCTCAGCCCAATTTTCCCCTCAGACCAACTTTCCCCTCAGCCATTCCCAACACTCACTCTCTCAACTCTTCTCGAATCCTGTCTCTCCAGGTCTTGTAAGGTACCACATCAGAGGTTGTTGCCAAAGTGAGGGCTTGTGGAGTGGCTGGTCAGGGAGGTAATTAGATTGCAAACTGGCTTCATGATGGGAAGCAAAGAGTGGCTGTGAGTGGGAGGATGTAAGTAGTGGGGTATCTTAGGGATCAGTACTCGGACCATTACTATTCATTATTTACATCAACGATTTGGATAATGGGGTAAAGAGTAAGCTTTCCAAATTTGCAGATGACACAAAGCTTGGAGGTGAGGTGGATAGCAGAGAGGGTGGTGATCAGACACAAGAAAGTATTGATACTTGTATAGATTGGGCAAAAGATTGGCAGATGGAATTTAACCTGAGCAAGTGTAAGGTGTTGGGGATGGGGAAGAACAATGAAAATAGAGATTACAGGATGTAAGGGGTAATTTTGGAGCGTGTCACACAGGAGAAGGATCTGGGGGTGCTAATAGATATGGGAGGTAAGCAGGTAGGACAGTGCCAGGCAACTACAGGTAAAGCAAATAGGATTTTATGTTGTATAAGGAGGGGGATCAATTATAAATCAAAAGAGGTGGTGTTAACATTGTACAGTAATTTAGTCAGGGCCACATTTAGAATTTGTGTGCAGTTTTGGTCACCACTGTTCTGGAAGGACATAGATGCCATAGAGAGGGTTCAGCTCAGGGCTACTGGTTTGATTCCGGACCTAGCTCGACTCGGCTATGAGGAGCGGCTGAAGGAGACAGGGCTTTATACACCAGAAAGGAGGCAGTTACGAGGACATATGATAGAGATGTTTAAGACAATGAAAGGTGGAGATAAAATAAGTGCAGATTAATTATTTAACAGAGTAGACAATGGTAGGACCAGGGGCCATTGCCTGAGAGTAAAGAAGAGGAGAGTTAAGACGGTAGTAAGACAGGGGACTTTTACTCAGAGAGTAGTTAATACATGGAATGATTTCTCTGGAAAGGTAGTGGCAGCACAAACAGCTGATAAGTTTAAATCAGAATTGGATAGGTATCTGGAAGTTATGGAGATAGAGGGGTATTGGGGATGTTGGCAGGACGTTTAGGTAGCTTGAGTATTGATGGGTGATTGTGTGTATGTGTACGGAGTGCTGTTGGTGGGGGTCTCATCAAGGGGTGTTGTGTGGTTGTTGTTGTGTGTTTTTTTTCCCAAGCCCATACTTCCTCCCCGAAGGGGGCTGGGGGGGGGGGAATGCAAAAACTACAAAAGACCCCACAACAAACACTTAATTAAATATAATGATATTAATAATAATAATAATAATAATAATAATAATAATAAAACATTTTGCATTTTAATATTTTGATCTGGTGTTGATAAATTGGGCTCATGTTGATGTGGCGCAGGCATGATGATCTGAATGGCCTCCACCTGTGTAATGTCCTTGTGTTTCCTCGAGTTATTCACATCCCAACAGGAGGTGGCTCGTGCTCCGTTTCTACCTGGCAAAATCTACACTTGTCCAATTGGCTCAGTCGTGCCATTTTTTTTTTTTTTCATGTGGTGTCCTTGGTCTTGGGAATTTATCATGATCCGTTCTCCGTCCCAATTGAGACAACCTCTTCTTAGCCAATCCACTGATCCTTCTTTGTGTATCCCCATTCTGTCCAACTCCTTTTTTTTAATACCTCCATACTGTTGTGTTTCTCCCAGTTGTCACTGTATATCTGTTGATATTCCATCTTGTATTTTTCTTTTGTCTTTTTTTGCAATCATTGGGGCTGTATTTGTTGCTGTTTCGGTTTGGTGCCTGTGATCTTCTATTCGCACCTGTTTTGGGAACTTTTTTTGCAAGGTGAGTGAGAGTTACCTTTTCTGGTATACAAATTGTATTCGGTAGTCTGTTGAACGTTTCACGTACTCTGCAAATCCTACAGTCGTCACTCTGTGCACTTGATCGAGTTCTCTATCAGGCCGACACCTCCTTTCCTCGGCGGGTACATTCTCGGGAGGTATTGATTTTTGCAGAACATTTTGTGGATTGTGAGGAGTTTCATTGTTCTGATATCTAGTTTTCTATTCTGCAGCTGTATTGGAACACTGGTACTGCTGTTTGGTTTATGGCTTTGATTTTGTTCCTTGGGAAGAAGTCTGTGTGTGTCTGTGTCTGTGTCTGTCTCTGTGTCTGTCTGGGCTGTAACTTTTTTTTTTACCATTTGAGCTCGTTATCAAATGTTCAGAAAAGCTTTATTATGAGAATATGGAGAAGACAAATTAATAATTTGGTCAAGAGGTCAGTCACATAACATCATCGATTTTCCTTTTGGGTACTCGATGTAGTCGAAAAAATTAAAAAAATTAAAAAAATTTTTTTAAAGATTTTTTCCCCTTATTATTATCAGTATTTCCGTCGATATGTTTGTCTGTCTGTCTGCCTGTCTGCCTGTCCCTCTGTTCGGTCCAGTGCTCCGTTAATACAATGGTAATTTCTATGAAACTTGGTTGGTAGGTTCATACCATGACCGAGTTGTGTGCAAATGAGAACCGTTGCTATGGACACCACCGTTGTCTAGCAATGGGACTTTGAAATTTTTGAAAAATCATAAAAAATTAATTTTTTCGAAAATCAAAAATCGGGCCACGAGCGACTGTGGTCAGTATTCAGCCATATTGTCAAAAATTTCCAGCCGGATCCTATGAAAACTGTCGGAGAAGATAGACTTTGAATGAACCCTGGTCGAAAACAATAAAAAAACGAAGTTCGTTATATCTCAGAGACCACGAGTCAGATATACATGAAACTGGTATGGAAGGTTCATGGCATGTCCTAGTTATGTTTGAGAAAGAACCGTTGCTATGGACCCCTCCGTTACCTAGCAACGGCCAACTACCCATGTCCGCCTACCGGCTTGTCTGTCTGTCTGTCTGTCTGTCTGTCTGTCTGTCTGTCTGTCTGTCTGTCCCTCTGTTCGGTCCAGTGCTCCGTTAATACAATGGCGATTTCTATGAAACTTGGTTGGTAGGTTCATACCATGACCTTGCTGTGTGCAAATGAGAACCGTTGCTATGGACACCACCGTTGCTGAGCAACGGGGCTTTGGAATGTTTGAAAAAAAATTTAAAATTAATTTTTTAGAAAATCAAAAATCGGGCCACGAGCGACTGTGGGCAGTACATTCCAGCCATATTGTCAAAAATTTCCAGCCGGATCCTATGAAAACTGTCGGAGAAGAGAGACTTTGAATGAACACTGGTCGAAAACAATAAAAAAACGAAGTTCGTTATATCTCAGAGACTATGAGTTAGATATACATGAAACTGGTATGGTAGGTTCATGGTATGTCCTAGTTATGTGTGAGAAAGAACCGCTGCTATGGACCCCTCCGTTTCCTAGCAACGGCCGAAAAACCTCTAAATGTGGGGGTATTTTAACGAAAAAACAATCTGCAGCATTAACCCTTGAAGCTAGAATCATTAATTTTCTTGTGCTTAATCCTCAGGTCATTCCCCATCGAACGGGCCCATCGCGTCAGGTTCTATTGGGTAGTTGACTACCCATGTCCGCCTACCGGCTTGTTGTATTGTTTGTTTGTGTGCAGGATATCTCAAAAAGTTGAGGACGGATCCGGATGAAACTTGCTCGACCGGTTGAGTGTGTGGCAAGTATGAATTGATTCGATTTTGGTGAAGATCTGAATTCGAGAATTATTTAATTTCTGAAGTGATTCTTCACCATTGAGAGATAGGGCCAAAAACGATATCTCGCTTGATATCTCAATAATGTATTGGGCCCGATGTGTTCTCATGGATCAGGCATTGCGTGGTGGAGGTATGCTCTCTACCAAGTGCCCTTCTCGTTTTTAAGATGTTTTCTTCATGTTTAGTATGTGAAGGAAGAAGAAGAAAAAGAAGAAATCTGAATACAAAGCGGACGCGAACGGACTTTGCATTTTCAGATGAGTTCTAGTTACTTTTGTTGTTTGAAGCGACCATGGAAAATGCTACGATAAAAATGACATAGCCTGAGTCAAGCAAGCACGCGTGGTGGCCTGCACCGAGAAGGGCACGTGTGTCTGGGAATAACATTGGACCTGAGGTTGTGTTTGAAAAACTTTTTGAAATGCAGATTTACTTCTTTTGTCCTGTGGTATTCATGTTCACATTCTCTACACACTTAAAATGCAGGAAAATCAGCATCACATCAATGGCTCATCCAAAATCTCCTTTCTGTATATAATCAGACCGTTTCATTTACTTATTGTTTTAATTTACTTGAAACACACTTCACATTATTATTTCAGCCTAATCTATTATTATGCTGCATATGGCCACAACAGTGATAGCAATGACTACTTTTACAAAATACAACAACATCGGATAGTTTACATCCATGAGATTGCAGAAAAACAGTCAACTTCACTTCCTTTATAAAAGATGACCAGATCCCAAATGTTATCCTCAACTCAAATACTCAAATAAAACTGCAGTTTCATTGTATGTGTCTTCATAGGGATATACAATGGCCTGCAAAAGTATTTTTGGGGGAGTTGCGTGAAAGTTTTGTTTCCCCACTCCTGATTGATGCCAACACAAACATGCACAATGGTGTGTAGAGAATGTGAACGTGAATACCACTGGAAAAAAGAAGCAATCCGGATTCGGATCTTCACCAAAAATGAATCAATTCTTCCTTATCACACACCCAACATGCCCACCAAGTTTCGTCCGAAGCTGTCTGCAACTTTTTGAGATATCGTGCTAGATATCATTTTTGGCACGATCTCTCAATGATGAAGAATCACTTTAATAATTCTTGTAGTCGGATCCGAATCTTCACCAAAATCTAATCAGTTCGTCCTTGTCACACACCCAACCTGCCCACCAAATTTCATCTGGATCCGTCCACAACTTTTTGAGATATTCTGCACGCACACACACACACAGACAGACAGACAGACAGACAAACAAAGACAGAGAGGAGTGAAAACATAACGACCTCCTCCTTCTGTTGCGGAGGTAAAAAGCATCCTTGAACAATCATCCTGTACATGCAAGCAGTCTAAGTGCAGAGTCGGGGAGGCAGATGACGAATGCTGCGTGTCTTTAGGCATTCCATGCACAGAACGATGCTCCCATCATACATGTGAGAATAAAGATCGACCAACTCCCACTGATGTCGATGATGCAGACAGTGAGCCTGAAGACATGAGTGGAGGAGATGATGGGCTAGATTACTTGAACATGATGACTTTCAAGAAGTCATATGTGATGAAGTGTGGACAGTAAGTCGATGCAGGAGATGCGTGACCTGAAAGCTGGTGCCATTTCCATGTAACCCCAAATGATACTTCAAATTTTGGGTGTAAAGTATCAACGTGAAACTTCTGAAAGTAGGATAAGTTACAATAATGATTAGGCATATCTTAGCTACACTTTAAACAATATTTCATCCTCTACCAAGGAGTGGACCACAACAATCAATTTATGAAGGCAAGGGCCTATAGTCTAATAGAGAATCGTCACAAACTACTCCAAAGCGATAAAGCTAGAAAATGCAGATAAAATGTGAATAAGTTCGATAGACAGAAAAATGAGATGATTCTCAGTTGTACAAGTATTCAAACCTTTTGCTTAATTAAGATGCTTTTTCACAAACTCTATAAAGCTTTTCGATGTGTTTTTTTTTTTCTTTCTTTTTTCTTTCAGTGATGGCTTCTTTGTTGCCACCTGTCCATGCAGGTGAGCTTTGTGAAGGGGACGGGATATTGTTTCCTGATGAACACTGACCTCCATCTCGGACAGAGCCTTGCAGATCTTTAAAAGTCATTGTTGGATATACAGTGACATCCTGAACCAGTTTCCTGCTTGCTCTGATGCTGAGTTTGGATGGGTGACCCGATCTGGATAGAGTCTGGGTGGTATGATACGTCTTCCACTTCTTAATGATGGATTTCACCGTACTCAAAGGGGTAATGTGTGACTTTAAAATATTCTTATAATCCTCTCCTGAACGGTGATTCTCCATCACTTTGTGTTTGAATTTTTTTGGAAAGCTCCTTGGTCTTCATGTTTTACCTTATTGATTTACCAAGTGAGTTGCACCTTAAAACTCCTTGGGGAAGTGGAGGGGCTCGATATATATCAATATTTTAAAAATATTTTGTAAGTTAAACCACTGATTACATTCAAATGAAACTGATTGCACTTATTTTGTAACCTTTCAAACAAATACCTTGCTCCTGAAGTGAGTTCTGGTTAATGATACTGCAGACATGTGGAGAAACTTTTTGTGGTTAGAGGAGACAAATATGGAACTTTTTGGTCTGAATTTAAAGCATTATGTCTGTCACAAGGCTAACACTGCACCCAGTCAACACCATCCCAACTGTCAAGCATGGTGGCGGCAGCATCATGTTATGGGGCTGCTTTTCATCAGCAGGGGCTGGCAAGCCTGTCTGGATAGAAAGGACGACGGACAGTGCAAAGTGCAGGAAAATCCTTCACGAAAACCTGCTCGAGTCAGCCGTGAATGTGAAGCTGGGTAGGAGAATCACATTTCGGCAGGACAATGATCCGAAGCACAAAGCTGAAGACACACTGGAGTGGCTGAATGAGAAGAAAAATAAATGTTCTTGAGTGGCCCGGTCAAAGTCCTGACTTGAACCCAATTGAACATTTATGGCGAGACTTGAAGATTGCAGTCCATCGACGATCCCCACCAAACTTGGCAGAACTAGAGCAATTTTCACGTGAGGAATGGGGAATTATTTCACCATCTCACTGTGCAAAGCTGGTAGAGACCTACCCACAAAGACTCGTAGTAGTCATTGCTGCAAAAGGTGTTTCTACCAAGTACTGACCAAAGGGGATGAATACTTTTGCAACCAATGAATTTTGATTTTTACATGTTTTTTGCAGTTATTCCTGACATTTAACCTCCTTCAACTCGAACTGTTTAGATTGATCTCTTCAGTTATGAATAAAAGAGTTCTTGTTTCAACATCATTTGTAATTCATCTCAATTTGGCAATATTGGTCAGGGATGAATAATTTTGCAGGCCAATGTAATGCAGACCTAAAAAGGACTGTTTATTTATTTATTATTATTATTTAAAACGTAGTCAAGGCTCGTGGAAGAGATAGTATGAGTAGATTGAATGGATCAGGACGCAACAGGCCAAAAGGAACACTAGAGAGAGGGGGGAAATGCCAACAGCCAGAGTTGAAGGCCAAGATAGAAGGGGACTTTGGACAAGCAATGGGTATGGGGAGGAAAGGAATGGGTGGTAAGAGAGAATGCATGGGGTGGACAGTATGGAAAAGAAGGAAACTCTCACGAGGGGAAACTGAAAGTTTAGAAGGAGGAGGGGGAGGTTAATGATTGTAGAAAAGGCCACGGTTTTGGATTGGGGATGATCTGAGATGGTGGTGAACATCTGTCTTGAATGCTTGCAGGGAAGAATGAGATTGAAGAAAATGTGGAAGTTATTCCACAGGCAGGAAAAAAGAGGAAAAATGAGTGAAGGTGAGCGGTCATTCCTGGATTTAGGTAGTTTCACCAGAAGGGGGGTTGATGGTGGACTGCGTGTGCCCTGCAGAAGCCTGGGGGGGTGGGGTGGGGGAGGGAGGAAAGACCAGAGAGTGCAAGACCAGAAAGGAGGCAGTATAAGATAGAGATCACCGACCTGTCTGTGGTAGCCAAGTGATATAGGCCCATAAACTCAGCTTCCTCACGGGAGATTTCAATAATCTTTAAGGGCTTTGATTCCACGGTATCAAGCTGAGCAATATATGAGGCAAGGGAGCCAGCCCAGAGTAGAGCACAGGACTCCATAAAGCTGCATATGAAGGCCTTGTAGGTGGATCGGAGCTCAGGTGTGCCAAGGAAGGACTTTGTATGACAGAGGATGCCCAGTTGGCAGTTGTGTTTGGAGACGAACCTTGAAATGTGGTTTGCCCAAGAAAGATCAGGGCTGATAGTGAGACCCAGGAGTCTGAATGACAACTTCCTCAAGATAATTGTTAAAATCGGAGATGAGAGGATTTACCAGATGGTCCTTTCAGAGAGAAAGACACAGAGACAAAGATTTGTCTGCGGCTTGAAAGACGTATTCCAAATGTTTGATCAGCTTGTAATTTTGTCCATGTCTGAAGAGAGGGAAGAGGCAAGATGTGAAGGATGAAGAGGGTGGAGTCATCAGCAAATAAAGAGGATTTTCCAAAGAATCAGAGAGATCATTTATGAAGATCAGGAATAGGACTGGGTTCAGAACACTGTCTTGGGGTACTCCAGCCTTGACAGAGAGAAGCGATGAAAGGATTCCGTTGAGTGACACACGTGGGCTACGAGAGTAGAGGAAGTGAGTAAGCCATGTGTGGAGTTGGCCTTGGATTCCATAGGCAGACAGTTTGGAGAGAAAGGCAGGATGCCAGACTGTATCGAAAGCACAAGATATGTCCAGAAAGACGTCCTGATCTCATGTCTGATATTGTTGGCCTTCATCCATTGTTGGATGAATCGAAGCAGCATATCCAAGGTGGAGTGACCTGGTCTGAAACCAAATTTGTGATCTGAGATCAAGTTGTTTGAGAAGAGGAAGGATTTCATATCAACTACAATGATGGATTCCAGGACTGTGCTGATGATTGAAAGTAAGCTGACAGGTCAGTGGTTAAGGGGATCCGTTTTTGTACCTTTTTATGCTGTGCAGTGATGGTGGCAGATTTCCAAGCAACTGAAAGATGACCTTGTGCAAATGACAGGGTGAAAAGGACAGACAGAGGATGTGCAAGAGCAGCAGAGCAGGTACAACTTGATGTTGTATATATGTTTTTTGGCTCTCCTGAGAAGTGGACACACTTGTTGCGGACTTTTTGGAATGCACCGAGTTGGCCTTCGGTCGGATTATCCTTTCAGGCAGAGAAGACAGGTTGTTCCAGAGCAAGTGCCTCACTTTAGGATGCAGTGTATAATGGGCAGGAAGAAAGGTAGGATAATTGAGGACGCGGTGGGATGAATCTGAGAGAGAGAGAGAGAGAGAGACGAGAGAGAGAGAGAGAGAGACGGGGAGAGAGAGAGAGAGAGAGAGAGAGAGAGAGAGAGAGACGGAGAGAGAGAGAGAGACGGGGAGAGAGAGAGAGAGAGAGAGAGAGAGAGAGAGAGAGAGAGACGGAGAGAGAGAGACGGAGAGAGAGAGACGGAGAGAGAGAGACGGAGAGAGAGAGACGGAGAGAGAGAGACGGAGAGAGAGAGACGGAGAGAGAGAGACGGAGAGAGAGAGACGGAGAGAGAGAGACGGAGAGAGAGAGACGGAGAGAGAGAGACGGAGAGAGAGAGACGGAGAGAGAGAGACGGAGAGAGAGAGACGGAGAGAGAGAGACGGAGAGAGAGAGACGGAGAGAGAGAGACGGAGAGAGAGAGACGGAGAGAGAGAGACGGAGAGAGAGAGACGGAGAGAGAGAGACGGAGAGAGAGAGACGGAGAGAGAGAGAGAGAGAGAGAGAGAGACGGAGAGAGAGAGACGGAGAGAGAGAGAGACGGAGAGAGAGAGAGACGGAGAGAGAGAGAGACGGAGAGAGAGAGAGACGGAGAGAGAGAGACGGAGAGAGAGAGACGGAGAGAGAGAGACGGAGAGAGAGAGACGGAGAGAGAGAGACGGAGAGAGAGAGACGGAGAGAGAGAGACGGAGAGAGAGAGACGGAGAGAGAGAGACGGAGAGAGAGAGACGGAGAGAGAGAGACGGAGAGAGAGAGACGGAGAGAGGGAGAGAGAGAGGGAGAGGGGGAGGGACGGAGAGGGAGAGGGAGAGAGACGGAGAGGGAGAGGGAGAGAGACGGAGAGGGAGAGGGAGAGAGACGGAGAGGGAGAGGGAGAGAGACGGAGAGGGAGAGGGAGAGAGACGGAGAGGGAGAGGGAGAGAGACGGAGAGGGAGAGAGACGGAGAGGGACAGACACGGAGAGGGACAGACACGGAGAGGGAGACATTCCGTGGAAGACTTCCCAAGCTGAATTAATATCAGGAGCAATAGATATGGGAGACCAATCCTGAAGTTCCTGCCAATGGCTGCTTGAGTGAAATGCCAGTCACCAATCCAAACATTCGGTGTTTGAGGAGCCAATACACAAACTTTAGTTGTTTTAAATCAGCAACCAATCCAAATTTAGCTGTTTGAGTGTCAAATGTTATGATCATAAATATAATCTTTTCCCGTCACATACAAGTTGTAGTAAAACAGAGCTTGGAACAAAAAAGACTCAAGTCATCATGACCTTTGCCACCGAAGGTAGACAGAGATAGTTTTCACCCCTGTTTGTTTGTCTGTCTGTCTGTGAGCAGGGTATCTAAAAAGGTTATGGATGGATTCGGATGAAATTTGGTGGACAGGTTGGGTGTGTGACAAGGACGAAATGATTCGATTTTGATGAAGATCCGAATCCAGATCCGGCTTATCAGTTTAGATACAGAAGGTAAACTGTTCAGTCTGGCAAAGGTATGTGCTCCACTGAGTGCTGTTCTAGTTGAAGCTCTTTTCTTTCAATCCTATCCATTTGCATATTTTAGCAACTAAAAAGAAATGTTAATAACCAGCCAGAGTGTGGAGAGAAATTCAACGTAATGGTCAATTTGCAATGTGTGTAGGATTAAGGGAAGCAGTAAAGGAATTTGAGATAATGATGACCATCCAAAAGTGATTCACTGGTAAAATAACAACGATTCCATCAGAAGGAATAAGCTATACCTCTTGTGGTCAACACTTTTGAGCGACACCTCTTGTGGTGACCCTGCTCGAAGCAGAATTTTAACTCCAGAGCTGCAGTGTCCCAATACTCACCCTTGCAACGTCCCTGGTGTGCAAGCTGTAGTTGTTTGTCCTGGCACTTTGCACGATGGAACTCACACCGCGAACCATAGGTGTGACCGTTGGTTGCACACAGCAACTTAGATCGTGCACTCGAGCAGTTCACACGACACTCAGCCTTGCGATCATTGTCACCGATGAGAAACTGAGGAAAAGAAAAGGAAAACATTAGCAGCACCGTGACTGTCAATGTGTGGAAATGCAAAATGTAATTTTCTTTTGTCCTTTTCTAACAGTTCTAACGCATTTTTAGTGCTTTGTTCACATCTGGGATGACTTCAACTAATGCAAAAATGTCTCCTTCTCTGGATGTCCATCAAAGTGGAGAATTGGTTGAAGTCATATTCATGACAATGACTCCCATAATGTAGCAAAACTTTCAATATGAAGACTCCAACAGGTTGTGAACAATGTGTTTGTATGGTCATGAAAGCTGTCTGCTTCTTGAATCCAACCAACGCAAGACCATGTGGGAAGAGAATACCGCGAGGGTTGAGCACTTTCTATTCACTGTTGTACTGCATGGAACTGCATTATATCCTCCAAAATTTTAACAGTCCTTAAAAAAGAGAAACACCGAGAACAGTCATCTCTGGCATTTGGCAATTGTTCGAATATGGATAAGAGTCGCTGACACTCAACTGAACACGATTTCACAGTTCTACAGAAATGCCAGTGAAGTTTGAAGGTAAAAGGGGAAAGGGGGGAGGGGGGAATGTATCAATAAATCTGCACATATTAACCACACAAAAATAAATACCAAAAAATAATTATGGAATAAAAACAACTTTTCTAATTAATCATTGACATGAAACCAATCATAAACAACACCAACTGATCTCAATTATTTCCATGGCATCAGTGGGAATTATTTTCATCACTCTAAAATTCGGCAATTCTCTGTATGTACGAGTACGTACATCTGTGGCTGGCAGGATGGCCTCGACCAAGAGGTACGCACACTCCCCTCCAAGCAGTTTCGCCTGGGTTTGAATCCCGACCCAGCTATAAACTGTCATACAGGTGTTTCATAGGCAGGGCGATACAACAATGTGTGCCATCCCTCAGATGGATGTTGAAGTGGGCGCCCCATCCATGAGCATTCGTTGGTGGACATTAAAGATCCTACGGTGCCCTTCGTGAAGAGTAGGTGAGCTATCACGAACTCCCTGGCCAAATTCCACATGTATGTATATATATATCTTCTTCTTCCTCTTTCGGCTGCTCCCATCAGGGGTCGCCACAGCGGATCATCCGTATGATCCGCATAGTGATTTGGCACATGTTTTACGCCGGATGCCCTTCCTGACGCAACCCTGGTCGCCTCTTACGACACAGGGATATGGTACACCTATTTTAACCGGGGTATACACCGGCCCAGTACACTGGTACTCATTTCGCCGACCTCGGAAGGATGACAGGCTGTCAACCCCCTGGTGTATTAATTCAGTGGCCCAACGGGGCTTGAACTCAGGACCTCTTGGATCCCAAGCCGCTGCCCTAACCACTGCGCCAACACCAGGATATATATATATATATATATATATATATATATATATATATACATATATATATACATACATACATACATACATACATACATACATACATACATACATACATACATACATACATACACATGTTGTTGTGGTTTCCACCCGTTCGGCGTGCAGGCGACCGCTTTTTGCTAATTGCGGCCGCGCGCCCACCGGACGGGCAATCCAGTCGTAGCTTTCCAGATCAACACCGAAATCCAGCTACAGGTGTGTTTTTAAGCACACCACAACCTTGTCAATGCTCTGCCTGCACTACAGGGTCTGATCACCGAATGGTCGATTTACCTAATTATTCGCGTGGGCAGACTACCGCGAGGTTGTACCTCAACGGAACTTGCTCGGAAACGAGCAGCTTAGGCAGCTCGCTCCGTTTGCTATTGCCGAGCGGTGTTTTATCGCCAAGCCCCGTTGGATCCGATAATTATCTTATCGGCTATTAAAAGCCAGCTATTATTCCGAACGCAATTACAACAGCTCGATGGAGGAAGGGACGCAACGATCAGGTGAATATTCAAACAATGAGGGCATTTATTTACACGTATGCAAGCAATGAATGCAATGGGGGTAAGGGACAGGACACGAGCAAAAGACCCTACAGCCGTTGTCTATTTATTATGTATACAATCACTTAGTCAGTTCTACTTAAAGGACAAGGCACCACAACTTCCATGCAAAGAAAACCCCAGGAAAGGAAAGGGTAGAACAGGACCCGTAGGCCTTTAATGTTTCCGCGGAGCTGTGAAGACCAAAAGAGCTCCGCCAGACCGCGCAGGTTACCTGCCACCCTCGTGGTGATTCGCTGGACGACCCCCAATGTCTCGCCGTCAACACGGCAGCTGGTGTGATGGCGACTCGGTTGGTCCGGGCCTTGTCGTGCGACCTGGTCGATCGGGCCTAGCCGATGATGCTTCAGAGGAGCGAACGGGACTTGCTCTTTTATAGTTGATGCTCTCTTTAGAGCTCGCCCACTCCTCAGCGTCGCTCGGACTGTCCAGGGGCCCGATCACCTCGAACCGTTATGTCGCCCTCTGGCGACTTCTCGCCGGCTGCCTCCACCGACCAACAGCCCTGCACTGGACTCGAACCTCTCCCGGACTCCAAGCTCCTCTGCGCTCCGACGAGCAACGACCCTGCACCGGACTCGAACCTCTCCTGGACTCCAAGCTCCACTGCGCTTCGACGAGCAACAGCCCTGCATTGGACTCGAACTGGAACTCGTGCTCTCCACCCCAACTCCGAACGAACTGCACTCGACTTCGAACCCAGACTCCAGCTCGACTCCGACTGACTCCTCTCCTCAACTCAACTCCCGGCTTGGCGTCCCAGCGTGCCCTTTTATGGGGTACGGGGGTGCGTTTTGGTCTTTTACCTATGACCCTTCACCCCCTGCTGGCTCCGCCCCTTTTGTCATTTTGATCCGATCTTGCCGTTAAATGCAGAGAAAAGCGGACGTGGTTGAAATCACCAGCCCTCACCCCAACGAGGGAGTCCCCACGTCTGTCGGCGGAGATGCCGCCCGTCCGTGGAATGCCGTTGCTGGCGAAAGATGGCAGCATCTGTGGAGATGAAGGTGAGGAGACGTTGTTTGTTTGTTGATGTTGTGAGGAGATGGCGGTTGTTGCGAAGGTGGTGAGGAGATGTTGGCGGTTGTTGAGAAGGTGGTGAGGAGATGTTGTTGGTTGTTGATTAAGGTGGTGAGGAGATGTTGGCGGTTGTTGAGAAGGTGGTGAGGGGATGTTGTTGGTTGTTGGTTGAAGTGGTGAGGAGATGTTGGCGGTTGTTGAGAAGGTGGTGAGGAGATGTTTAAAATAATGAGAGAACAGAATAACACGACCTGAAAGATGCACAGCCCGGTTACACGAATAAATTCCGTTAGACATCGGTGAGGAAATCAATCTGGACACACACTTATCGACAAAACTGATCTTCGGGAACCTGAATGGTGTTCTGTGAATTTCCACAACTGTAACAATATATATATATATATATATATATATATATATATATATATATATATATATATATATATATATATATATATGTATACATATAAATATATATATATATATATATATATATATATGTATACATATAAATATATATATATATATATATATATATGTATACATATAAATATATATATATATGTATACATATAAATATATATATATATATATATATATATATATATGTATATATATGTATACATATATATATATATATATATATATATATATGTATACATATAAATATATATATATATATATATATATATATGTATACATATATATATATATATATATATATATATATATATATATGTATACATATAAATACATATATATATATATATATGTATACATATATATATATATATATGTATATATATATATATATATATATATATATATATATATATATATATATATATATATATATATATATACATATAAATATATTATATATCTCATATATATATATATATATATATATATATATATATATATATATATATATATATATATATCTCATATATATATATATATATATATATATATATATATATATATATATATATATATTATAATACCAAACTTGCACACTAAAAACTCGGCTCGCCGTCACACGATCCCTATGAAATTGCTGTAGCACTTTGCGGAGATGCCGACAATGTTTGGGAAGTCTTGACGTTCCATAGTACCACTTGCATTTTGCACAATGCGTATTTTTGTCATTCCCCGTGTATGGTCTGTCATCTGCTACCAGCTATGTTGTTCTGCTATCCCGTGCATGTGCACGGGTATCGCTAGTATAATATATTATATACACACATACACATCAAACACACCTGACTGTTATGGTGAGCATCGCCGCAAATTATGTCTCGCACAGTAAAACCTCATAATCCGCACAGAACAACTATCCGTCTGCCACCCAGACAATTGTTCCTGCTAATGCAAATCATTCAACCAGAAGGCACGTGATGTACCCAGCAGGAAAATCGAAACATGAGGACTGTGAGGAGCTCTCCGCTGATCCCCATTGGACACAGTCCTCACCAAAGCATCGCCTCCAACACAGTTCAAGTAATCACCTGCTATCTCCACATAGATAATTCAAGGAATCGGACCACGATTCTTGGCACAGGGCCATCAAGGGTGAACTGCGAGGTTATCAAGGCCTGGTATTCCTGTGAAAACGTCATAAACTGACACATTGACTTGCATCTGATATTTTCCAACATCTGATATTTTCTTTTCCCATTGACCTTCCCCTGTTGCTACCTGCAAAATGCCACACTTCTCTCTTTCTCCCTCTCTCCCCATGTTCCTTCATGTTGGCCCCATGGCACTGTGTTGCCTTCTACCCTCTCTCACCTCGGTCTTCCATGAGCCAAGATTTTATCATCAAGTCATATAGTCAATTAGTTCCATCAAGTCGTGTCCAACTTCTGATGACATTCGTGATTAGATTTCTCTCAACTTCCCGATCCTGCATTGCCTCCCGAATCTCTGACAGAGGCAGCTTGGTTGCAGCCTTTACTCCATGATCCATCCAGCACATGCAAGGTCTGCTTCGTCCTCCTCAACCAAACCCAGCAAGGTTGATTTCTCCAGATTTACGTTTTCTGAATGCATGACGTGTCCAAATTATGATAGTTTCTGTTTTAGCATCAATGCCTCCAATGCACATGGTGGTCTAATTTCTTCAAGCACTGATTTGTTTGTTCTTCTTGAAGTCCATGGAATTTTAAACGTTAGTCTCCACACCATTTCTCAAAACTGTTAATCTTCTTTCTTTCTTTCTTTCTCTTTCATGACACATCCATACATTGTAACTGGAAATACCAGAGCAGCCCCAGACTCCTCTTGGATTGTATCGTCACATCTTTGTCTTTCCAGATATTTGTCAATCCTGACATTGCTGTTATCCCCAATTGATAGCAGTCTATTAATTTCTCCTCTTCATTCTCCAATCTTAGAATCCAGGATCCGAGGGTCCTGATTTCAAATCCCACTTGCTGTTGAATTAATATCAGGTGGGGTTGACTCAGCCTGTCATCCTTCTGAGGTCAGTGAAATGCGTACCAGCTTGCTGGGATTATCGAGTCATTCGAGTATCCTGTGTCGGAGTGGCGACCCCTCCAGGATTGTGCCCAACAGCCCAGGAGACTGCTTCAGCAGCACCAATGCTCTGCACAAAGTATGGTCCCAATGGATTTGGATTTTTGATTTTCTTCACTGTCTGTAGCAATTTCATTAAGTCCTCTTTACTTTCTGCCAACAGAGTAGTATCATCAGCATACCTAAGGGTTTTTTTTTTGTATACCTTGTCGAGGCTCGTAGGAGAGCTAACACACAACGCACAGCAAGGGGGCATGAGACAAGAGGGACAGAAGTGGGAAGGAAAAACAGTGGGGAACAGAGACATTAGGAGATCTGTGGAAGGGAGAGGGATGGGGCGTGGAACATGGGGAATACAAGATGGACATTACAGGGACTTTCAGGAAGGAAAGCAGGGAATTTGAAGGAGATGGGCTTGGGTGGATTATCGGGGTAGAAAAGATCGAGGATTTGGATGGGGGATGATACGTGGTGGTGAACAGCTGTTTTGAAGGCCTGGGGGGAATAATGGGATTGAATAGAGTGAGGGAGTTTATTCCAAAGGTGTGGAAAAAGAGGAATGAAAGAATGAAGGTGAGCAGTGATTCGTGATTTTGGTAGTTTAACCAGAAGGGGTTTTGGCGGACCTTGAGCACCCTGCGGAAATATGGTGCGGACAAATCGCAGAGAGAGCAGGGGAGGGGGCGAGGCTGGAAAGGAGACGGTAGAAGACAGAAAGATCACCGACCAGTCTGCGGTGAGAGAGTGAGAGGCCCAACGACTCAGCGTCATCGTGGGAGATGCCAAAATGATTCGAAATGCCTTGGTTTCCACAGGGTGAAGCCGAAAAAGGTGGGAGACAGGAGCACCATCCCAGAGGGGAGAGGAGTATCCATCAGGCTGTGGACGAAAGCTTTGTAAGTGGTCAGGAGCTCAGGTGGGCCGAGGAAGAACTTTGCTCGATGGAGGATTCCCAGTCGGCGACTGGCTTTGGAGGCCAGGTTGGAAATGTGGCTTTCCCAGGAAAGATCATGGCAGATAGTGAGACCCAGAAGCTTGAAAGAAAGGACTTCTTCCAGAGGATTGTTTCAAAAGTGGATGGGGGGGGGGGGTTCTAAACAGTCCTTTCAGAGAGACATCGTGAGAGTGTGAGATTTGTCCGGATTGAAAGACATGTTCCACGTGTTGGACCAGTTTGTGATTTTACCCAGATCTGTAGTGAGCGAAGAAGCTGCTGCATACTGGTCTGAGGGATGACCGATGGTACGACAGAGGGTGGAGTCATCAGCAAAGAGATAAAGAGGATTTTCCAGAGAGTCGGAGAGATCATTGATGAAAACCAGAAAAAGAACAGGGCCCAGAACGCTACCTTGAGGAACTCCAGCCTGGACAGGAAGAGAGGATGAAAGAACTCCATTTAGGGCCACACGCTGGCTGAGACAGGAGAGGAAGTCTGCGAGCCATGAGTGGAGATGGCCTTGGATACCATGGGAAGAGAGTTTGGTGAGTAGGGCAGGGTGCCAGACTGTATCAAAAGCACTTTTTATGTCCAGGGATATGGCTCTGATTTAATGTCTGGCATTGAGGACCTCCATCCATTGTTGGGAGAGCAGAAGCAGCATATCCAGGGTAGAGTGACCTGGTCTGAAACCAAATTGAAGATCGGAAATCAAGCCATTGGAGAAGAGGAAGGATTTAATGTCTGAAGCGATGATTGATTCCATAACCTTGCTGATGATTGGCAGAAGGCTGATTGGTCTGGATTTACAGGTATCTATTTTTGCACCTTTTATGCAGGGAAGTAATGTTTGCTGATTTCCAAGCAGATGGCAGATGACCTTGAGCAAATGAGAGGGTGAGCAAGAGCAAAAGAGCAGGCTTTGAGGACACGTGGGCTGATGCCGTCTGGACCGGTTGCAGAATCTGGGTCGAGGTTTGACAGCAAACTCTCCACCTTGTCAGGAGAAAAGGACACAGAGTCCAGAGACAGTTGGGTGCGACTGGGTAAGGTGGGTAGAGAAGCGATGGGTTTTGGACACAAGATTTCGATGGAAACACCGAGTTTAGGCATTCAGCCTTTTCATGTGCGGTATCAGCAATGTGGCCATTTGAGGTGAGGGAGGTGAGCATACACCAGAAACAGGTTTGATTATACGCCACCAGGATTTTGAGGAGGTAGAGAGGTTTGAAAGTTCAGACTTGAGATGAGAAAGATGTTGTTTTCTGGGTCTCCTGAGGGTAGATGCACACTTGTTCCGAGCTTTATGGAAAGAACTGAGATTACCCTCAGTTGGGTTTGCTTTCCATGAGGCAAAGGCAAGTTGTTTCAGGACAACTGCCTCGCTGCAAGCTTCAGTGAACCATGGGCGGGAAGAAGGGTAGGACAACTGAAGACGAGAGGGGATCAATCTGTGCATGAGGGAGAGCAAGTTTCTTTGAACGAATTCCCAGGATGAGTTGATGTTGAATAAAGTAGTGATAGGAGACCAGTCTATAAGTTTGACAGCTGCTTGGAGACCCTGCCAGTCGGCTTGAGTGAAATGCCAGACTCGACGGCGGTGAGGTGGTTCTCTGATAATAACCAGAGAGATGTCCACTTTGACAAGGACCTGGTCAGAAGAACCTATTGGAGCGGAGGAAGAGCAGCAGATATTGTCAGGGAAATTTGTCAAAATCAGATCCAGAAGAGATAGACTACCATTGGTTGAAATCTGGGTCTGGAAGTTGACTGATTGAGTCAGTCCCAATGAGTCGCAGAAAGCTTTTGCTGAAGTGCCATGACAGGTGAGAGGTACCCACACCTAGCCAACTGGCATGATGACAATTGAAGTCGCTACATAAGAGGAAGAGAGAGTTTGGATGAGAAGATAGAAGTTGGACCATGTTTTCGGATAGTGAGGTGTAGATGGAATCATCACTGTTAGGTAGACGGTACAGTACACATATAAACATGAGGTGGGAGTGGATGGGAAGCCGTAGCCAGAGGTATTTCTGGGGGTGTGGGGAGTGAGGGCAGTGCAGGGAGACTGAGGAATAGAGTCTTTAATGAAGAGAGCAACTCCTCCACCAGGACGAGGCTCAGGTCTGTCAAACCGGAGGAGGGAGTAACCAGGGAGAGATACTTGGGAGTCAGACACATCTTGGGGGAGTAAAGTTTCTTTTGGGCAGATTATGTCTGGTTTGTCAGTGGCAACCTGCATGGAAAGATCTGAAATATTTGAGGTCCACACTGTTAATGAAGAGGGAGGGGAGGAGGCTTTGGGTGTAGGTGGTGGGAGGGGAGGGGGAGGGTAGGACAAGGGATGAGGTGGGGAGGGAAGGAGGGTTGTTGAAAGAGTGTGGGGAATTGCAGAATAGCTAGGGGAGGGGGCTGAATGAGGAGAAGAAAAGGCTCTGTGGTGCTGGGGGAGAGGGTGGACAAGAGAGGATGTAGAAGGCAGTTGAGGATTTGATTAGGCGGAGTGAAGAGATGGAGGTGAGAGGGCAGTGGAAGGAGGCAGCTTTGTGGATGAGAGAGGGGGGGGCAACTTTGAGAAGGGTGAGTGAGGGGGGTGAATGGTGGGAGAAGGGTGAGTGGAGGGTTTTTGAGAGAGGTGAGAGGGAGGCTTGGAGGGAGAAGAGTGTGATGGTTGCTTTGAGAGTGAGGGGTGAGTTGGCACTGAAAATGGGAAAAAATAATGGTTGATGGAAAGCGAACATTCATTGCAAACTGAGTTTTTTTTAAGTTTTAGGTCAGAGATGCGATTAAACACATTTCTTGATGGATGCAAATATGCAATAAAGGCGAATTCAGAGAATGGAGAGAAGAAACGCTGTAACAGTTGGATTTTTTAGGCAAGGTATGAAGGAAAGGTCGAATTGAGAGCAGTCTGTTAAAATAGTAGAATAGTGCATTATGATACAGTGAAGAGAACCACATGTGTGAAAGAGGAAAATGAAGCATTATAAGAGATCGTTTTTATTATTATTATTATTATTATTATTATTTGAGAGTTTTTATCAGATTAGGGCATGGAAGTGTTGTTGAAAAAATTGTGAGGTGAATGGTGAAATTGGATCGATAAATGCAGGGGGTGTAAACAGATCACGTGGTTACGGGAGAAGCACTTGGCTATGGGAGGTGGGAAGTCAAAAGTGAAAATATTTATTTTAATAAGGATTGCGTAACATTCGGAAAAGGGAAGATTGAAGTAAAATCGTGGAAGTGCGTGGTGAATTTGGAATGGTAAACGCAGTGTGAAGCTGATGGATCGATGAAAGTTACAGGTGGTGTATAGATCGAAAGGATACAAGGAAGATTATTGATTTTTTTGATGAACAGGTAAGATTCGGGAATGGAAGGTTGTAGGAAGAAATCATGAAGGTAATGGTGAGAGAGGGTCAGCTCAGTTGAATAAAGATGGTGTGCCGGCAGGAGGAATAAGAAGAGGAAGAAGAATATGGATCGAGACTTGTGAGTGTGCAAGGAGAAAGGTAGTTGTTTTTTTGGGGGGGGGGGATTTAAGACAAGAAATAGAGTGTTTAGTTGGGAGGAATGGGGAATGTTGGGAAAGTAGGGAAAATAGGAATTGAAGGTAATGGGGAGAAAATACAAATAAACACGATCATACACGATCATACGAGGGGAGGGATGGGTAGGCCTCAAGCACCCGGTGAGAAAAGGTCGATGAAAACTCACAAAATAGCACGATTTTTGAAACAAACCCGAATGTTTGAAACAAACCCGAACTAGGAACACACAGTAATATGTAGGTGAGAAAATAAACAGTTGAAACGGGACAGATAACGACCGGAAACTTAACTTTGAGATCATCAGCAGAGAGCCCTGAAGGAGACCTGCCGATGCTCCAAACCCAGAACCGGAAGCCAGAATACCTAAGGATGTTGTTAGATCTTCCTCCAATCCTGACTCCAGCCCCTGAAATCCAAGTTTGATTTCCTCATGATTGACTCACTATACAGATTGAAAAGATAAGGGGAGAGAATTTTCCTTTCCAAAAGGTAAGGGGAGAGACCCCCATCTGAAACATGTTCCAATTCCAAACGATTCTGTCTCTCCACACACTGTTCTTGCTGTCACTTCTGTTTAGTGTACAGCAGGGGTCGGGAACGTTTTTGACTCAGAGAGCCATTAAAGCAAAATATTTGGAAATCTATTTCAGTGAGAGCCATATAATATATTTTAAGACTGAATTCAACTAAATGTGAGTATAATAAGCCTCTGAATTTATTCTTTTAAATAATGTTGTTATAATACTCACCATTAATGGGACTTCTGGTGCTGCATGGATTTGCTGATGGCTTTGTAGTCTGGTTGGTACTTGGTGAGGTTAAGCTTCATGCAAGCGTTGAGGCTTTCATCCGTTAGACGTGATCGTAGGTTGGACTTGATGTTTTTAAGATGTGAGAATGACTGCTCACATGCATACGTAGATCTAAACAAGGTCAACACAGCAATACTCACACGCTGCAGTGTGAGGTGTGTGACAGGAAGCGCATTCAAAGTTTTGATAATCGGCTGGTCTTCGGGTTGAAGTTTTTTCATTTCTGTCCACATGTGCTTGCTCGCCAACTCCGCTTTCTGTCGTGCGATTCTTTCCAAATCTTCATTCAGTGACTTGAACTTATTCACCCACATGTCTGAGGCCTTCAGGTCAGCCACTTCTGCTTCAAAATCTCTGACGGAGACACCAAGAATGTAACTCAGGTCGGCTGTGTTCAGTGAACACTCGTTTGGATGGGTGATGAACTTAAAAGACGAGTGTGCTCACGAAATTCTCCAAAGCGTGCTTTGAATGACTGTAGGAGACTGGATGTGAAGCCAGCTAACTGGTGGAGATCAAAGTTTTGAGTGGGCTCACTTGCTGTGCATGCATCTTTAAATTGTCTCAGTTTTTCAAAATGTAGTAAACGACCTGTTTCAAGATCCATGATAAAGAGTTCCAGCTTGTTTTCAAAAGCAAACACGGCTTGTTGAAGGGATAACACTGCATTTCCAATGCCTTGCATTTTCACGTTGAGCTCATTCAGATGTTCAGTCATATCCACGAGATAGTAAAACTTGAGGAGCCACTCAGTTTCGGCTAGCTCAGGATGCTCAATCCCTTTCATTTCAAGGAAAGTCCGGATTTCGTTCAGGCAAGCCGCAAAACGGCTAAGCACCTTCCCTCTTGACAACCAACGCACATTGCTGTGCAAAAGCAGACCGTGATAGTTATTTCCAACTTCATCCAGCAGTGTTTTAAACTGGCGAGCATTTAAGGCTCGGGCAACAATAAAGTTGATCACACGAATGACC
>NC_140964.1:127081105-127151105 GCF_056783735.1 Eptatretus burgeri | reverse complement strand
CTCTTTCATTCCTCTTTTTTCCCGCCTTTGGAATAAACTTCCTCACTCTATTCTTTCCCATTCTTCCCTCCAGGCTTTCAAAACAGCTGTTCACCACCACCTCTTATCTTCCCCCATCCAAATCCTCGATCTTTTCTACCCCCGATAATCCACCCAAGCCCACTTCCTTCAATTCTCCTGCTTTCCTTCCTGAAAGTCCCTGTAATGTCCATCTTCTCCTCGCCATGTTCCCCGTCCCATCTCCATCCCTCTCCCTTCCACAGTTCACCTGTGTCTGTTCCCCAATGTTTTGTCCCTTCCACTCCCGCCCCTCTTGTCTCATGCCTCCTTGCTGTGAGTTGTGTGTTAGCTCTCATACGAGCCTCGACCAAGGTATACAAAAAAAAAAAAAAAAAAAAAAACTCTGAAATTTACATTATTTTTCAGTTTTTGGTAACCTAAACTTTATTTTTTAAAACCTCTGGTAGTTTACCGCTTTGCTTTGTACCATTTCAGGCTATTTAGTGGACTTTAACTGCTTAAATTTCAGTAAAAACTGAAAAATGGGGGTGTTCTAAAACTTTTGACCGGTACAGTATATCTACTAAAATTCAGTGTGATGGACACCAATTTACCTTAGAAAAAATAAAAATAAAAACCCCACAAACCAGGCTTTTTCACTTCACTGTCAGGCGAAGGCAACCCTCAACTCATGTTGGAGGTGTTTGGCAGCATACTCTCCCTACTTGCTGCATGTGGGTTGATGAGAGTAAGCAGCAATTGGAATCGAACCCACACCATCCATCGGAAAGGGAAACAACTCCAACCACATAATGATCCAAATACATTTGATATATGGTTTTCGAAGCCATCATGGAAATTTTGGCTTGATGATTAGAATACACTAAGCCTGGTGTTGACTTAATGGTTAGGGTGGTGGGCTTGGGATCCTTGAGTCCTGAGTTCAAATCCCACCCCACTGTTAATTAATACCAGGTGGGGTTGACTCAGCCATTTGAGTATCCTGTGTCGGAGTGGCTACCTGTCCAAGACTGTGCCGAGTAGCCCAGGAGACAACTTTGGCAGCAGATGCTCTGTATGGAGTATGTATGGTCCCAATGGATGGATGAATAGATTAGAACAGGAAGCTCTAATAAATGTACCAGTTACTATCGGAATCATTATACAAACTTATATAAACAATATCTCTTACTTGTGAACAGGAAATTAAAGAACATGATGTCTTAATTGTTAATATACACTAATTTAGAATCATTTTTGTCATTCATATACACTCAGTTCGAACTTCATCCCTGCTGTTTCATGTTGCTCAACATGAGCTTCTCATCCAATTACAGACGACTGGAAAAAAAAATTCCATGTGGGTATAATTCAACAATGATGTAGTCCATAAACAGAAATGAAGAACTCACATATGCCAAATATATTCAGTAATTGTACACAATATGAATGTTTATGACTCACAAGTTCCAGCCTTTCATCACTTACTGTAATCATTAAGAAGATGCAAGACTTTCGTGAAGGGACCAAATATGGAGATTACACCAGAAGAGAGAGAGAGGTGGAAAGAACGCCATTATTGACGATAATTTGATACTTTTTATGGGAAGAGTGTGTGTAAAATTTTCGTTATCACTGGAGGCTGTAAACATGTTGAAAAAAAGTCATCAAAACCATGATTGTGGAAAAGATTATACCCACTCATCGGTGAGAGTAGACGTCAGCATGGATGACGATGACATCATTGCAGTTAACTTGTATATTTCAACACATCTGTACTGTATTGCCAAGAAAAAGTATTAAAAGTATTCCAGTGGAAAATTTGGCTTATTTAGCATTCCCATCTGAACTGGTGGCTCATGATGCTCAGAACCCAAGTTCAAATCGCATCTATTGTCAGTATTTTCCATTGTCTACTCTTATATATATACTACTACTGCCTCGATAGCGACATAAACAGTGCATAAGTTTAACCTGGGTTTGGATAGGTATCTAGAAGAAGGGTGCATCAACATTAACAGGACTGGTTTGTAGCTAGGTATGGATGGGTGATTGTGTATCAATTGTCGTGATTTACATGTTGAGCTATATTATGATGTCAGTATGGGGGGGGGGTGTCCGGTAAAAAAAGTGAATATGCTAGTTCATTCCTCACCCAACAACCCACTTCATGTCGAAAAAAAAATCTGAAAAAGCACCCTGGTGATGTTCTGATGCCTGCCCCACACCTCTCTCCATTTAAATTAGGCCTCACCAACAGGTGAAAGTGCCATCTCATCGAAAGGTGAAAAAGGTATGTTTATTCATATCTCACTCCACATTCCAGTGTACCCACTTCATTCCCCCTCCAACCTTAAAATAAAAAAATAAAACCGAAGAACAACAATCACTCTGAAGATGTCCCTCTGCCTGCATCACTGCTCTTTGCCCCAATTATTTTTGCCATGGTGTCCTCCTTGACACCTCTTGGCCTGTTCTTCAGTAAAACTAATTAAAAAGTGCCAAGATTCGAATAAACATATGTTGAATTAATGTTGTATTTATAGTGCATGGATGATACGTCGTTACAGTGAATTGATCACAAAATATAGCACAGCAAAGTGAATGCATCAACATGATGGGTGTTAAGCTCACTCTGACTTTTTAATGAAGATGATGATGATGATGATGATGATATGTACCATTATCTTTACAGAGCGTTTGTGCTGCTTATGCAGTTTCTTGACACGAGCTATGCTGGGTGGTTTGCCATTGCCTTCCGAGCAGTAGTTGGAGCAGGAATTTGGGATTTGTTCAGGATGACGGCGATAGCTCGCCTACTCTTCGCGAAGGATGCAGTGGGATCTTCGACGTCCACCAACTAATGTTGGCAGACGGGACGCCAGGTTTAACGTCCATCCGAGGGACTGCACACACACGTTGATGAATCACGCTGCCAGTGAAACACCGGGACAACAGTTTATCGGTGGGACGAGATTCAAACCCAGGATAAAAAGCTTAGAGGTGAGTGTGCGGACCTCCTCTAGGCCATCCAGCCAGCCCATGATCAGAGATACTCATGATAATTCCTTAGCAAATTATACTGTGGAACTCCAACTACATTATCCTAAATTTGATGAAAACATTGAGTGTGTTTGTGACATTAATTAACACGTACACGTCATACAACTTTCAATACAAGGAAAGTCTGAGGTTGGCAGAAGCCTTTTGGCCAATCCTGCCAATACCCTGTGCAGTATCCACACCCTATTAACATCGAGGGATGCTGGGGGTGGGTGTGGGGTTATGTTGTCGAATATCTCCATACATTTACATCAAATGTTTTAAGATTATTCATGTGAGAAAGAGAATCAGTGGGTACTTTTTCTCATTTAGCCTATTATTTAAGGGTTTGGAACTTATATGGGTGGATAATGAATAATGATAAGGAAGAGGAGAAAAATCAGACTCGTGTGCAAGCACAGGATTGTAAAATGGCAATCCCAAGTTGTCAAATGGTCCTCCTTCTTTAACATTATTTGATCTCCCATGTGGAAGCATGAATCGATCAAAATACAATAGGTTATTCAAAGAATAATTCCGAATCAATTCACTAACTCAAATCAGGCATGTCCCTTTAATCATCCCATTTATTTATATTCGATGGTACTACCACCATTAACTAATCCAATATAACAACTCAATCCTTTTTCTTATCAAATTCATTAATAAAGAGGAAATTCTGCCAGGGTGCCAGCATACAACAACCATGGGATCTTCAACGTCAACAAACTAATTGCAGACAAAATAGTCTGACAGCTAAGATGCGTGTACGCTCGCCTTTGAAGTATCTCACCTGGGTTTGAATCTCGACCCTGCTATAAACAGCCATCCTGGTGTTTCACAGGTAGGGTGATGCATCGGTGAGTGTGCCGTCCATCGGAAGGACGTTGAGCACATCACATAAAAACCATGTCAGAACATACAAATCCACATGAGTGCAGATAAAAACCTACATGAGCACATACAGAGCTATGCTATTGCCTATATAAACACAAAAAAAGCACATAAAAACCTGCATTATCACCCACAAAAGCAAATTAGCACAGCAAAAGCGACTTGATCACATGCAAATCAAATTAGCATACACAAACTCACAAAAAGCCAAAAATCTTGGAAAAGCCCACACAAACACCCAGAAATTCACAAAATACAGGAATGCATACAAGTTCATAACCCAATGTTGATCCATCCATCAGGACCACACTCTGTACAGAGCGTCGGTGCTGTCGAAGTAGTCTCCTGGGCTATTTTAGCACAATCCTGGATGGGTCGCCACTCCGACGCAGGATACTCGAATGGCTCAATCATCCTCGCGAGCCGGTACTCACTCTGCCGAACTCGGAGGGATGACAGGCTGAGTCAACCCCACCTGGTATTAATTCAACAGCCAAGCAGGAGCCTAGGATTCCAAGCAGACGACCCTAACTATTAAGCCAACATCAGGCATAATATTAATCGGAAACACGTATCAACTTACACAAACGCATACAATCCCACAGATACCTACACACACATTCACCCCCCAAATAAACCAACAAAACCCCATACAAAAATAAATAAATAAATAAAAAAACAACGATATGACGTTCACACAACCAACCAGCTTTTTCCACTTTAGTGATGAATCAATTAGTGAATGGGAAATTCTGATATGGATTTGCTGTTAAACTTTGCATCCTTGTTTGGCGAGATGCGTGTCTAACCGGCATGCGCGTGTGAACACGCGGGAATCAGGGCCTGCTGCCCCATGAGCGTGGGTGCCCTTTGGCAGCTGGTCCCAGTGAAGGCTAATTGTGCGCTCCGGCTTAGCGGGTCCGTGAAAGGCACCCCGAGCGGCGGCCCGTGAGACGTGCCAGAAAATTCGATGAATGGCGGGGAAAGCCGCACAGTGTGAAAACACGCTTTGTGCGCTGCGCAGTCCGAGCCGAGCCCGAGCGCCTTGGAAAGGGTGGGTGTTGCGCGAGGTACAGAAAGAGAGATCTCCATAGTCTGTAACGAAGGACCTCCAAACCTAATTGGGGCAGTTTGGAATGGTTACATGGGTTTTTGGAAGGTTGACATCAACACCTTTCTTTGATGGTTTCTTCAGACATAACCATTTTGTTGAAGCTGTTTTAACCCCAAAACAAGTAAAAGAATGGCCAAAACATTTGGGACCAA
Organism: Eptatretus burgeri; assembly: GCF_056783735.1. NCBI lineage: Eukaryota > Metazoa > Chordata > Myxini > Myxiniformes > Myxinidae > Eptatretus > Eptatretus burgeri. The sequence continues at coordinate 127,145,903 of NC_140964.1, read as the reverse complement.
ATATATTGCAATACCAAGTGGTTAACGCTCACACGAACAACAAATGATTTGTATTGCACTTTAAACATCTTGAATGAAGGTTTTTTTTTTGGTGGGGGTGATCAAAAAAGGAGTTTAAAAACATCATCGGTCTTTGGAGATGGTACCTTTGCCACAAAGCTAATATACATAATCATGAAAATTTCATTACAATAAATTGACTTCAAAAGCCTTTAGATTACGTGAGAAGCTAAGAAAATGTGATGTCAGATGTTGCACAATCACTCAACAAAACAAACTGGATGAAACAAGATTGATGCAAATGAGCCACTGCCAATTTTAAAGCTTATCAACTCAAAAGAATAAAAAAAAAAAAAAAAAAACACTCGGTGGAAATAGGAATCGGTAAGTTAGAATACAAGGAAAGATGTAGATAGGGTGCTAAAATGAGAAAAGGAAGACAAAAAGAGAGGGAATCCAGAAAAAGTAAATGTAGTGACGTAAGAAGTTGGTGCCAATCATAGATCAACCACTTGGGAAGAGGATTCAGCCAGAATGAATGACAAATTTCAGGTGAGATTTTTCCAGACCACATGTTGATCATCGATATATTAAAGTAACTGGATTTCTCCGTCCATCCCTCTGTCACACTCTTTTCTCTAGAACGTCATTAAGGCGTTACATCTAGCACGAGACTCGGCTTCTATGGTCGTGCGCGTCATCCAGGTATCCAGCACTCAATCCATCCCATCGCTTTGCTGATGGCCGTTGAACACCATAAACCATATATCTGACTATCTCTGATGTCCGGAGGTGACTTACTGAATGCCAGACGCTAGGCGTCGGGATGACGGATTGAGTAAGATGGCGGTGTTGAAAAACGGCGTTACATCTGGGACGGCATGAGGTCTAGCGCTAGGCTAGACCTTTACGGCGGTGTATTACTCATGACTCGAGAATTGCATTTTACAAATTTGGAAGAAAAAAAACAAAAACGACCTCACGTCTGATCCCTGCGAACATGAAACGAATAAGTGTGTGTATTCCTAAAATTAACTCTGAGTTGTTTGCAGTAAACACAATGTTTCTGGACTTTAAAAAAGTGAAAATATTGACTGTCAATAAAACTGCATTACTGTACTTTAACATGTATAAGTTCTGTTCAACTACCATCAAGGAAGTGAGTGGTTTGATGCTAGTGTCTGACAAATAAATTACTCTTGCCTGCTGGGGTGCAGCCTTGCCAAGAGCATTGGCAGTTGGACAAGCAGACAAGCATTGAAAGCAGAAAATTAAAAGGAGTGAGTTCAAAGACGGAGCATTGGATATCTTGAGTGCTCAAAGGTCTTTTTAATCGAGCTCCAAATGCATCACAAGTTATTTTCGATATCCATTTGGATGAGTGACTTTTGAACATGCCAAATGCATTGATAAAACACACTTGTGCTCAAGTTAACGTTTTATTGTCCCTTTCTATATTTTTCAGCAGAAGTACAAGATGGTGGTTCGGGAGTATGAGAACGGAGAGGAAAAAGGTCACAAGAGGTGAATTCTACATTTTACCGTATGAAAATAAACTGCACCACGATAGAGTCACGTTTTGATACGTTGCACTGGGATTTTGTCATCGACGTAATAAGACAGTGTTGCACCGATACCATGCCCAAGGAGAAAAATTGTGGCAACGATCCATGTTTCCATGAGAGTTGTGTCCAAGACTCGGAAGAGGGTCCATGGAACGAGCACTGTTGAGAATAGAAGTGATCGAGTTAAAAAGCCAAAACTCTCCAAAAATTTATGTTAAGTATCTCAGTGTGTTCTTCATAGGAAAGACAGGAGTTGAGAAAATGTTTTGCCAACAACATTGCTGTAGAAAACAGACGTTAATGTTACCTTGGGAGCAGTAAGATATATTATCATGGAGTATGATACATCGAGGTACTCTTCAAGATGGCTTCAATTGATGTATAGCTGCTAAAAAACATTGTTGGAAAAAAAAACAATGACACCAAACCACAAGGATGGAAAGTGGAATCGGTTGGAAAAGCACAGCTGGAGACAATATGTGCTCTTTGCAGGTTAATCAGAACTTGACTTTAATTTCTTGGCAACAATCAAATGACAATTTGTATTATGTCAAAAACTAAAGTATCATCTTCAATGTACAACGTTAACGGCTGTGACGCATGGCCGTGGTTCAGTTCGGGGTTTGGGCTGCATTTCGGCGAAAGATGTTGGTGATCTAAATCAAATGGATGTCACTCTGAATGCACGTGTTCAGGAAGATTCTGAATCATGAACACAATGCATTGGTTTGGATACATTCTACAGCAAAACAATGATCTCAAGCAAGCAGCAATTCTGGTGAAATGGAAACTTGATGGTTGAGGTAGAAAGAGCAATTGAAAAAGCCATGGTTTGACCTGCACAAAGTCCATATAATGAACATCATTGGCAATGTATGGGATTATATTTCAACTGATGAGGCATAACAGCAACCAAACAAGTTGGTTTAAGTGGAGTATTACATGAGTAAATCGGTGGGTCATGGATGAAACATTGCCTGAGACTTCTGTTCTATCCTGTTTCTTGCAGGATCAATGGAGTTTTAATTAATGCAATTATTGCTTGGTTGTGCTATACATATATATATATATATATATATATATATATATATATATATATATATATATATATGGATCGGGTCGCTATGCTCACCTCACCACACGTCGCTAGTGGGGCAAACACCGCCACATAATTCAAAACACCTCACCACACATTGCTATAGAGACATGCTTCTTTCAACTGAAGATGATAACTGTATGTGAGAGTTGCTGTGTTGTCATGATATACACTAATGATAATATAAACCAAGCTGTTAGACGTCGTTCTCACGTGACACCCAAAACAGCCAAATCTGCCGGCGAGAAAGGGCGGACACAAAACTATTCCTACGGATCGAAAATTAAAATCATAATTGTATTGAGAAATTTCTGAAACCTCCCACACGCACCTTAGGTGGATAAAAGCGGGTCACTCGGATGGAAACTCAAAATCACAATTGTATTGAGATATTATCAAACCGGCGAAAGCTTCTGCCGAACCCGTGATTGGGTTTACTTCTGGATCGGTAGCACTTTCGTGCGGATCGAAGGTGAAAATCACAATTGTATTGAGGTACTTATGGAACCTCCCACCCACCTTAGGACATCTGCTGGGACACCAAAACGTTCCATAGAAGTTTTACCGGGGCTAGCCACCAAACTGAGGGAGTAGTTCACGGACGGACGGACGGACGGATCCTGCACTCCGTTTTGTGGAGCACCAATCAGCCACAGGATTCAGGTCTTCAGCTTCGTGTGTTAGTCCATGGCCCAGTGCAATTGGAATTGTCCCAGGTAAATAACCTCGATGTATTATATCTGCACATAAGCAGTATGCATTGTCTGTGCACCAAGTTATTATTATTATTATTTTCTCGGCAGCGATCTGTGGCATTATACACCACCAAAATAAAGGGATTAGCAAACTATTTAATAAATGAAGGTTTTTGAACGGAATTTCGGTTTTAGCCCGACTTTTCATTGCTGAATAGCATAAAAATACAGAAGGGTGTTCCTTCATGTATGTAATTCTGATGAAGTGATGAACAACTTGCTCAATTTTTTTTTTATTGATATTGCAATTGTTGTCGCTGTTTTGAAGATTGATCTGTTGAGGTAATGTGTGTGACGAAAGCCTGGTGTTGGCTTCAAGGTTAAGGTGCCTGGATTAAGTTCTGAGGGTCTTGAGCTCGAGCCCCAGTGGCGCTGTCAAATAACATCAAGTGGGTTGACTCAGCCTGTCATTCCTCCAAGTTCAGCAAAATGAGTACCAGGTTAGTGTAAACAGGGGGAACTGCATCATCGGCACAGCCGTGCTCTGAGCAATGATGATAACAGCAGCCATAGACATGCTGCATACAAAATATAATAATAATAATAATAATAATAATGATGTGTGTGTCGTTGGATGCCATCTCCACACGTGGGTGGGTATCAGGATATGGAACAGAGAAATACCTGGTCTCAAAGTATTCACCTATATCATTGGCTGTTGTCTCCATCTGAAGGTGGAATGGAGCCCTCCGAGGTCTCAAAGTATCTATATCTGTGTGTGCATGTGTGAGTGTGCTTGCAAGTTTCTGTTGGCTGCTGTCTCTACATATGGGTGGGTTTCAAGAGGTGGAACGGATACCTACTCGGCCTCAAAGTATCCACCTCTGTGTTTTCTTTTTAACAAGTTCCTGGTGTGTGTGTGTGTGTGTGTGTGTGTGTGTGTGGGGGTGTGTGTGTGTGTGTGTGTGTGTGTGTGTGTGTGTGTGTGTGTGTGTGTGTGTGTGTGTGTGTGTGTGTGTTGGCTGTTATCTCCATATGCAGCTTTCAGAAGGTGGAACAGAGCGCTCCCAGGTGTCAAAGTGTCCACCTTCATGTGTGCGTGTGCACGTGCAGAGATGTATGCATGTCTGAATGCTGAAGGTGGCCTACGCCTTCGATGGGGATGGGATCGGGGTGCTAAAGATTGCCTTACCCTCCTGTTGGGGAGTAGGGATGCTAAAGTTACAAAGCTCTCATTCTAATCTACAATGTTTTGACAAATTTGTTCACAAATTGCTCTCCTCACTGCTAATCCTCCCCAGGGAAAGTCTCTTTTCTTGGATTATATTATTTATTGCAAATAATTTATCAGATGTAATCCACAACTTTGTATGTATTGTAATCCTCTGTGTTGTCTTGAGACTTCTGCACCTGTCCTTTTGATGGGCTTTTCCATATATATATATATATATATATATATATATATATATATATATATATATATATATATATATATATATATATATATATATATATATATATATATATATATACATATATACACACACACACACACACACACACACACACACACACACACACACACACACACACACACACACACACACACACACACACTACCATTGGGTGCACATCAGAAGTGCACATCGCAGCCCACCTTAGGTGGGCAAATTGAAGGGGGATATTTCCATAAAGTGGCACTTTTTCTGGAACACACTGAAAACTTGAAAAAAAATTGGGATATCCTGAAATCATATTTGTCCTTGCTGAACCAAACTGTAAAGTTTTTGAAATGTTCATCATCGATAGTATATACTATAGCAATAGAGGCATCAGCTGCATTATATAAGCAGTACCTTCAGAAAGTATTCACACCCCTCGACTTTTGTCACATTTTGTTGTGTTACAACCTGCACTTAAAATGGATTAAATTTTAATTTTTTGTCACTGATCTACACAAATTACCGCAGAATGACAAAGTGAAAACATGTTTTTCGAAATTTTTACAAATTAATTAAAAATTAAGAACTGAAATGTCATGCGTCAATTAGTATTTCATCCCCTTTGCTATGACACTCCAAATTGAGCTCAGGTGCGTCCAATTTCCTTTGATCATCTTTGAGGGGTCTCCAAAACTTGATTGGAGTTCACCTGCGGCCAATTCAATTTGTTGGACATGATTTAGAAAGGAACACACCTTTCTATATAATGTCCTACAGTTGACAGTACATGTCAGAGCAGAAACTCTTCCATGAAGTCCAAGGAACTGTCCGTAGAACTCTGAGATAGAATTTTGAGGAGACATCTGGGGAAAGGAACAAAAAAATTTCTAAAGTGTTCAAAGTTTCCAAGAGCACAGTGAGCTCCATCATTAGGAAATAGAAAGGATATGGAACAACCGAGACTCTTCCTGGAGCTGCCTATCTGACCAAACTGAGCAACTGGGCAAGAAGGAGCTTGGTCTGGGAGGTGAAGAAAAACCCAATGACCACTCTGATAGAACTGCAGAGTTCCTTGGCTGGGATGGGAGAACTTGCCAGAAGGACAACAATCTCTGCAACACTTCACAAATCTCAGCTTCATGGGAGAGTGGCCAGACGGAAGGCACTCCTGAGAAAAAGGTACATAACAGCACTCATGGAGTTTGTAAAAAGGTACGTGAAAGCATGAGGGAAAAGCTTTTGTGGTCTGATGAGACGAAAATTGAACTCTGTGCCCTGAATGCAAAGCACTACATCTGGCAGAGACCGAGTACAGCTCATAACCTGTTTAACACCATCCCTCCCGTGAAACATGGTGGTGGCAGCATGGTGCTATGGGGATGCTTTTCAGTGGTAGGGGCTGGGAGACTTGTAAGGAAAGAGGTGACAATGAAAGGAGTCAAATACAGGCAAATCCTTGAGGAGAACCTGCTTCTGAGTGCAAAAGACTTGAGACTGCGGCGAAAATTTACATTGCAACAGGACAACGACACCAAGCATACAGCCAAAGGAACACTGGAATAGCTTCAGAACAACAACGTGAAAGTCCTTGAATGGCCTAGCCAAAGCCTCGACTTGAGTCCCATTGAGAATCTGTGGAAAGACTTGAAGATACCTGTTCACCGACACTCCCCATCAAACTTGACAGAGCTTGAGCAAATCTGCAAGGAAGAACGGGAGAAACTTCCCAAATCCAGATGTGCAAAGTTGATACAGACATATCGAACAACACTGAAAGCTGTAATCACTGACGAAGGCGCTTCTCCAAAGTATTGACTCAGGGGGTTGATTACTTATTGACAGAAGACATTTCAGCCTTTAATTTGTAAAAATTTCCAAAAGCATGTTTTCACTTTGTCATGATGGGGTATTTTGTGTGGATCAGTGACAAAAAAATGAATCTAATCCACTTTAATTTCAGGCTGTAGCACAACAAAATGTGAAAAAGTCAAGCGGTGTGAATACTTCCCGAAGGCACAATATACAGGTTGTCCATAAAGTGCTTGAGTAATTTTTAACTTTTATAACTTTTGATGGACACATTTTAAAAACGGACTATAAACGGTGCATGAAGGCATAATTCGTATCGTTTTTATTCAATACAGTTCAAAGTTTTAGGCTTCAACATAACTGCCATTTTTCATCATATATCGTTCAATCCGATTTTTAAACTTGTTCAAAACATTTTCCAGTTGCTGCTGATTAATAATGAAGAATTGCATTTGTGATCATAGCCCTCAGTTCATCCAAAGAATGTGGTTTTTGACGAGGAAACAAAAACTTTACATTGCCCCATAAAATGTAGTCCAGTGTGGATGGGTGAGATGAACAAGATGGTCAAGCAATTAGGAAGATATCATTTTTTTTTCTGGGAAGACATCATTCATGAACCGTCGCCCATTTGAAGCAGAATGGCAGGGAGCCTCGTCTCGCTGGTACAAGGTGACATGTGAAAGATTTGATTGTCGTAGTTCGGGAACAAAATGTGCTAATTGTGGTGGTTGACTTTACCACTGATGTAGAAGTTGCCTCATCAGAAAATGTCACCTCATCAAGAACCTCAGAGGAATTGTGGATTTAACAACAACACTAAAACATCATGAATATCAACAAAACTTGATGAATCATGCTTTAATATGCCATTTACCCTTTGTTTCTGTCATGTACACATGAAATGTTGTAAAAGTTCCAAGGTGAGTGCTCATACCTCTAACCTCACAGGTATGGCTGCTGTCCTTTGAGCCGTCTATCCTGAGTTTGAATCTCGACTCAACTATAAACTGTCACTCTGGTGTTTCTCAGACAGGTCGAGGCCTCAATGTGAGTTCTGTCCATTGGGAAGATATTGAGTCAGAGGACCCATCTGCCAGCATTGGTTGTTACTGGTCCTTAAAGATCCCGTGGTGTGTTTTGAGTACTGTCGGTGAATTATCGCCGGCACACTGGATAAACTACAAATTCCTGCGTCTTTCAGTCGTATGTCAGACCTGAACAGATGGTTCATGAAGGACTTGGGCGAAAAATGTTCTTGGTGGACCCCACAAAGTGTAAATAATTGGGGCTGTTAAATAAGTAGTGTGTGTGTGTGTGTGTGTGTGTGTGTGTGTGTGTGTGTGTGTGTGTGTGTGTGTGTGTGTGTGTATGTATATATATATATATATATTTTTTAATCCTGATTGTGTCTCTTAAGTAAAGTGTTTTTGATTGATCTTTCAAAACAGGGCATTTATTCTGGGATGTAAACATGTTATGAAAGATGACTTTCTAAATTGTGATGGAAATGTAAAAATGAATCATTGCAATGTTTATATTTTGTTCAAAGTCAGTATATTCACAGTCTATCAATGATACTGTAGAACAAGCAATAATGGAAAATACAGGAAACATTTTAAATGATCACAGTCTTGCGTACAAAACTGAAAAATATATATATATATATATATATATATATATATATATATATATATATATATATATATATATATATATGAATGAGTGCAGAGATGTGTTTCCAACGTGTAAGTAAAAGAGGGATGCTTCCCCAACCCGGAGAAGCCAAACTCACTCTGAGTGCTGATCTCTGTGTGTGAAGTCCGGGTAAGAGAGCGAAGAGCAGAATGAAATGCAACATAGCCGAACCCACGTCCATGGTGAAACCTAGTTCTGCAGTCTAGTCCAAACCAAACAGAAGGGGTCAACACTGAGAAGCAAGCAACTCTTGCGTGTAAGTTATTGCTCTGAATGGACAACTAGGCAAGCTTAGTCTCACTCCTAGTGCGCCGCACCGCCACCAAACAACGGAGCGCGCATTTCAAGGGGCTCTCCCCATGACCGATCCGCTCTGTGGCTCTCTATTGGCCAGGAACGAAGCCCCATTCCCCTCCTTCCCGCAGGCACTGACGCCTCGGGGATGTTACCCTCCCTCTCCACACCATTCCCAGGAGACAGAACTGTCTAAGGGACAGCCCTTGTGAGTTGTAAGAACCATTTGCGTACCTGATTCTTATAAACAAGGTCAATCTTCCCAGTCTTGCCTGATTCGTAAACCTTCATCGAGCTTGGTATACGTAGTATAGTGCCCTGCCAGATTAAAGTGAGGCTGCCAAATCAGACATTCATGATTGCCTTAACCCGATCAGACATGGGTTCAACGGCCTGATCAGGATTTTATCACAGCTGTGTGTTCCCCTTCAGCATAGGCACAGCAAAATGCAGATGTATTTAAATCCAAGTCTGAGATCACGCTGTTCATATTTGCTCTCCGAAGTTCCCGTGCAATAAGTTGTAGGTCCCTTTGCCGTTTCGAGCAAGTTGTTTTTGAGGATTCATATTCAGTTTGAAGCCACCATATCCCCATGTATTACCATCTTCGTGGAGTTTGGGTTCCGGATTGAACCTATACTTGTGAATGAAAGCATCTCGTTGAAGTGTTAAAACCATGCCGCTTGGGTATCCACGTGTCCACCGGAAAATTGCTGTTGAAATATGGACTCATCTGAGAATGGAACGGTCTTTTTAAAACTAAAGATCTGCTTTGAATCTGTTGGACCCTTATCTTTCTAAAGTGAAAGCCCCAGCCTTAATACCGTCGCAACTCTAGTTTTGTTTACTCTCAAACTCTGGCCCCTGACACCTCTTGCTGTCCATTCTGCTGAAAAACTCTTCTTCACTTATTCCCTCTGTACCCTTCAGTATCTCGAACATTTATATCAAATCGGCTTCTAATCACCGCTTTTGTAATTAATAAAGTCCATTCTCCTTCAGTTGTTCCTATTAGCTAAGTCTATGTAAGTTCCATTAATAAAAAATATACACACATACATACACACGAGGTCTGACAATAATGTTCCAGGACTGATGTTTTTCTCGACAGGTGGCAGCACTGGCTTGGGTTTCGTAACTGGACGACGTGCATCACAGGTACATCGCGGTTCTTCCCGTCAGTACTCTGTTAGCCATTGTGTCGATCGGTTGTGATTTGTCGCCGAACTGGAGTTTTGTTAAAATTATAAGTGTTGCAATCATGTTTTGGAAGATTTATGGAACAGAGAATCATCATCACTTTTTTGGTAAAACTAAACAAAAGTAGCACGGACATTTTCGACAAGTTGAAGCTGGTGTACAGGGAAGACGCAATGTCAAGACCATGTGCGTTTAATTTGGCCAAGAGGTTTACGGAAGGGAGAATAGACGTGAATGATGATGCTTGGTCGAGATGCCATTTGATTGCCAAAACGGATGAAAACGTCGAAAGGTTGAGAACGTTGGTCCGACCTGACCGACATCCAAAACTCCAATGACAGGAACTCATTTTGCATAAATAAAAGAGATCCCGAGGGCTGTGACCAATCAGCTAAATGGTGTTTCAAACAACAACTTCCAAATTTGCTTTGATGGATGGCAGCGATGTTTGTAAGTGTGTATAAGCCTCCCAGGGAGATTACTTTGAAGGCAACCGCTAAACATTATTGGTACATTTACATTAAAAATTTATCTTGCTTTAATCCTGGAACTTTATTGTCAGACCTCGTGTATATTCACGCTTTATTAAATATTTTTGTAAGCACTTCATGCAAGACTAGAGCCCAATCTGTACGTCTGTTTTTGTATACAGAGTCGAGGCTCGTGGAAGACCGAGAACACAGAATGGATCAGGGCATAACAGAACAAAAGGAACAGTAGAAACAGTGGGAAACGCCAACAGCAGGGCTGAGGGGGGAAATAGACAGACAGACAAACAAGAAATATGGGTAAGAATGAGGGGGAGGCAAGGATGCATGTGGTGGACAAGATGGATACAGGAGCAAACTCTCAGAAGGGAAAAACTGGAAATTTGGAAGGAGGGGTGGGGAGAGGGGTTAATGGGGATAGAAAAGATCATGGTTTTGAATGGGGGATGATCTGAGATCGTAGTGAAACAGCTATCTTGAAGACATGAAGGGAAGAATGAGATTGAAGAGAATATGGAAGTTGGTTCCCCAGGCAGGAAAAAAAAGAGTAACAAATGCGTGGAAGTGAGCAGTGATTTTGGATTTTGTGAGTTTCACGAGAAGGGGGTTGATGGTGGACCGCGTGCACCCTGCAGAAACCTGAGGGGGGCGGAGGGACGAAGCAAGCAAAGAGTAGAGGTGCAAAACCAGAAAGGAGGTGGAAGAAGACAGAGAGACCACCAACATGTCTGCGATGGCAAAGTGATAGGCCCAGAGACGCAGATTCAAAGCGGGAGATTCCAATGATCTTGAAAATAATCTTTGTGGCGGTGGCGAAATATCAGGCGAACCATGAGTTCTCGACATGTTTCATGAAAAATAAATAAATTGAGCCAAAAAAATGCCAGCACTTGGATTGCTACAATAGATGATCGGTAAAATGTGTGATTCTGTATTACTTTAAGGGGTGTTCATTTTTAATTTTGGAAAGACACTATTTCTGGAAAATGTTTCATCCTCAGTTTAGCTATCTGTGGACTTATTGTTATTTTATTTTATTGTTTAAGACAGTTGTCATCAGATCACTCAAGATTTCCCAGTGCTGGTGGTTCACTCATGCAATCAAGCAAACATAACAGAAACAGAATCCTGTGATCCAATTTTTAAGTTGGTGATTTTTCATAAGCAGACCAGTATTTCTCTCTCATTTGCAAATATGGGAGAATTTACGAACTATATGTGCCCCCATTCCCCTATTCTCTGTACATGCCCTTTCCTTCGTCATTCCAATCCCTCCTAAACATATTTCCCTTCTCTCTCTCATATCCCCTACCTTGATTTTTCTCTCCTATCACATCCCCCCCCCCCCCAAGTTTAGAGATTGGTCCAAAAACGATATATAAGCATGATATTTCAAAAAGTTGTGGACGGATTCAGATGAAACTTGGTGGATGAGCTGGGTAGGTGACAAGAGCAAACCGATTAGATTTTGGTTCAGGTCTGGATCCAGATCCGGCCTATCAGTGGACTACGAAACTTAAAGTGTTCAGCCTGGCAGAGGTATGCATTCTATCGAGTACCGTTCTCGTTTTCAATTTGTTTTCTTCCTCTCCGTCCCTCCGTTCTCCTCTCCCACATAATAAAACGATGGCCCTTCACATGCTGTTACAATAAAGACAAACAAGGTTGTCATTGGTGATGGCAAAGGGTGGTAATGCTATTGCAACAAGGACTAATGTGTCCAAGAGCAGCGTCCTAAAGGTTTTGTCGGCTAAAATAAAAAAACAACAACAACAACTTCCGATATTTCGTCACGTGCCTTGATTAAGCCAATAGCAAGACCCGTCATAATGTATTTACGTATTTACGATATATAGTGTATTTACGAAATAATGCATTTACGAAATTACAATACGATAAATGGAATAATCTTTAAATAGTAACGTGAACTTTTCTAAACTTTAAAGCAAATGTCCGAATATATTTAAAAGTTCATGATAGACGCTCTCAAAAGGCACCGTCAATGCGCTTAGTATTTAAGGAGATCCGGATCTTGTATATACAAGAGCCGAGTCCTCGAGGTTAAGGTTTTGTCTTCACAAGAAGAAGAAGAAGAAGAAGAAGAAGAACAACAACAACAACAACGCCGAGCTCTCTATGAGCAGCGTTCGCTACGTGAGACGCTGCTAAAAACAGGTCAAAGTATTGCTATCACTTTGAATGGCATGAACATCCGAAATGAAGTTTATTCGCACACAACGATAAGTTATTTGCACAGTTGACACCACAACATTCACAGGTAGGAGTCTAAGGTATTAATTTCTATGCCTGAGACCACTGGAAGCTATCAACATAGGTACATTGGAAAGGATGTTGGAGGTATGCAGAGGTTATTGCAATCTCAAGAATGCATGGATAAATCAAAGAGTTAATGGTGATTGTTTTTATAGTGGCCCATGTCGTAGCATGGCCTGAATTTTGACCTGAAGGCCAGCTTCCTCGATGTGGCCGGACTACCTCCTTCGAAGTATATTCCCACTCTAAAATCACAAATATCTTCAGATATTACAATAGGCTATATTCATGGACAACTTATGGTCACTGGACATGTGCGGTGGTCTTCATCCATCGATATGTACATTTTTTATTTTGGCCTGTCTGTTCATTTACCCTCGAACTACCAAGAAAACCATTTGACCAAGAATGGAGTGCATAGCGCATGGGATCTCCAACAACACTGCATTTGACTGCACCTGCCACGTACCTGCAACATGAACAAGTTCGATTTGGCACAATTCCAAATTTTGGTGCATTTTTCCCGAAAATCGGTCCCGTCATTTTCTGCCATTGTCATGTGCATAATGGTTGTTACAGGAAGTGAATGTGGCAATGTTTTTGAGGTTTTCGAAAATCCCAACAACTACCATGCCACCGAAGAAATGGGCAAGTTTGTCTAGATCAGCAGCCAAAAAAAAAAAAGAAGCCCGGAAGCAGGAAAGCTCACAAGAAAGACAATCATACCTTGAAGCTGACCGTGAATGACATGCAACAACCAGAGCAAGAGAAAACCTCCAAGAAAGACAATCACATCTTGAAGCTTTCCGAGAAAGTGTACCAGCTACCAGTGCAAGAGAAACACCCCCAAGAAAGACAATCACACCTTGAAGCTGACCATGAAGGACATGCAACAGCCAGAGCAATCCATTGGAGTGGAAAAAAGAATTCTGCCTTTAACTACAAGCCCACCAGCAGCTATGAAAAAGATGCCACCATGGATCTTGGCCAAATGAGCAATCCATGTCATCATTGTGGAGCATTAAAGTGGAAGAAAGAAGCTCCAGGAATGTGCTGCAGACAAGGAAAAGTCAAGCTTCCTCCTCTTGTATCGCCTCCTGATCTTCTAAAATCACTCATGTCAGGAGACACTCAAGAATCAAAGAAATTCCTTGAGGAGATTCGCAAGTGCAATAGTTCCTTCCGGATGGCGTATTTTGGGGCGGACAATGTGTGCCAAAATCCTAGGGATTGGATGCCAACCTTCAGAGTTCAAGGCCAAATTTATCACCAACACGGATCCCTTCTCCCCCTTCAAAATGAAAAACCCAAGTTTTTCCTGATTTATTTCATGGGTGATGAAAAATCCCAAGTAAAAAGAAGATGTGAAGTAATCGTGCAAGTGTCCAAAAACTCCATGAATTTCTCCATGAAAACAACATGTACTATACATTTCTCTTTTCAACACTGCTCCAGATGAAATGCCCTTTGACAACTACAAAGCAATCATCAGGCTTGACAAGAAACCTGCTGGTGGACACAAACGACTGTACAATGCTCGAACTTCAAATGAGGTGGCAGTCATCATTCTTGGAGGAGAGGATTTTGAGAAGGGAAAAGACATTGTCTTCCATAAAAGAAGCACCAGTCTTTCAGGAATCTAAGAAACTCGCCAATCTTATCCATCGGGACCATACTCTGTGCAGAGCGTCGGTGCTGCCAAAGCAGTCTCCGAGGCTATTGGACACAATCCTGGACGGGTCGCCACTCCGACACAGTATACCAGCATGCTGGCACTCATTTTGCCAACCTCAGAAGGATGACAGGCAGAGTCAACCCCACCTGGTATTAATTCAACAGAAAGTGGGATTTGAACTCAGGATCCTGCAATCCCAAGCTCACCACCCAAACCATTGAGCCAACACCAGGCATACCAATCTTATGATGCTCTTCAATACCCTTTGATGTCTGGCAGGGAGAAGATGGCTATGCAATTGACCTGAAACAAGTCAATCCAGTCACTGGTGAACCTGGGAATAAAAAAGTTTCAGCAATGGAGTTCTATGCCTACAGGGTAATGGTTCATCCAAATCAGTCTCAACGTATTCACAAATGTCGAAACCTCCTCAATCAATTTCTCACTGATATGTATGCCAAGATTGAAACTGGAAGACTCAATTTTCTCAGGCACAACCAGAAAAAATAAACTCCGAGCTGAACAATACATCCAAGATGCTATGGCCAGTGATCGAAATCCTGAAGATATTGGACAGATGATCATCTTGCCCTCTTTCACTGAAGGTTCAAGATATATGCACGAGTACATCCAAGATGCCATGACTTGCGTTCAAAATTATGGGAGGCCTGATCTCTTCTTAACTTTCATGTGAAGTTCAAATTGGCCTGAAACCCAAAGGGAGCTCATTGATGGGCGGCCTGCTCACTCACGACATGACATAATTTGGAGGGTGTTCCACTTTAGAGTCAAAATGCTTTGGGACCTACTGACCAAAAGACAAATCTTTGGTGCCGTCCATTGCATCCTGTATTCCATAGATCCCAAACTTTTGAAAATTGTCACCAAACACATGATTCACGGACCTTGCGGCAACCTAAACAGATCTTCTGTTTGTATCAAGCATGGCAAATACACCAAGGATTACCCTAAACAACTGCTTCAACAGACTCAATCAGGAGAAAATGCTTCTCCCCTCTATCGACGAAGAAAACCTGGAGATGGAGGCTTCACTGTGAAGAAAACCTTACAAGGCCAAGAGGTGGATCTGGACAACAAGTGGGTTGTTCCCTACAATCCCTCACTCTCCCAAACCTTCAACGCACACATCAAGATTGAATACTGCAACACTATCAAGTCCATCAAATATCTTTGCAAGTATGTCGATGAAGGAAGTGATCAAGCTGTATTCTGTGCACAGAAGGTAAACAACATGGACAACCAACCCCAAGCTTAGAATCCAAATGATGAAATCCAAAACTTCCAATCTGGACAATATATCTCATTGAGTGAGGCAATTTAGAGGATGCTTATTTTTTCCACTCCATCAGCAACATCCAACTGTTACTCATTTGAGTGTTCATCTGGACAATGGACTAAGGGTTTACTTTTCTCCAGACAATATTCAACAACGTGCACAAGAGCCTCCATGAACCACCCTCACTGAGTTTTTCCAGCTCTGTCAAAAAGATTACTTTGCCAAAACTTTGCATTACCATCAGATTCCTAAATATTACATGTGGACTAACAAAAAAAATTGGAAATGAAGAGCTGTTGGGGCAGCTGTTGAAAGCTTCCCTGGAGTCAAGGCTTCATATGCTCTTGGACGAGTGTACACGGTCCACCCAAGCAACTCTGAGTGCTTCCACTTATGACTTCTGTTGCATGTTGTCAAAGGGCCTACTTCATTTCAAGATTTATGGACTGTTGATGGCGAGGTCTGTGCCACCTTTCAAGAAGCTTGCTTGAATAGAGGGTTCTTAGAAGATGACAAACACTGGGAAGATACTCTGGAGGGGAAGCTGCCCTCTCACATTCACCTTCCAGACCGAGAAGCCTTTTCGCAACCATCATTTCTACATGTCATCCTTCAAGCCCTGCACAACTTTGGGATGACCATAAGGAGAGCCTTGCTGAAGATATGCTTTACTATGCAAGAACACAAAATCCAACTCTTCAAATTGAATTCAGCTCTGACATTTTCAACCGAACTCTGATCATCATTGAAGACAAAGTGACTACAATGGTTGGCAAAACCCGAAACCAGTTAGGTCTTCCTATCCCACAATTAAACGATACTCGCTTTATCAATCATGAGATGCTTCGACAAACCAACTGTGACATTGAGCAGTTAGAATAATTTATGAATCAGCAAGAACCCATGCTCACGCCTCATCAGCACCTAGCCCACGACACTATTGTTGAGAAAGTTGGAAACTATTCCGGGGGGATATTTTTCCTTAATGCTCCAGCTGGCACTGTGAAGACTTTTCTAATCAATCGACTGTCCTCATCAATCTCCTCCTGGCAAAGGTTTGGTCACGATGCTCCTAACAGGAGACTTTCGACAAACTCTTCCAGTTGTTCCAAGAGGAACCCGAGCAGATAAAATGAAAGCCTGTCTGAAATCTTCTTCCATTTGGTGCAAAGTCAAAAGTTTTACCCTATCCACCAACATGCGTGTTCACCTCCATCATGACGTTTCAGCTGGAAACTTTGCCGAAAGGCTGCTTGAATTTGGAAATGGAACAGTTCCATCTGATGGAGATGGAAACATACAATTTCAACGAACTATTTCAATATTGTCAAAAGCATTCATGAACTGAAGGTCAAAGTTTATCCTAACCTGGAACACCAGTTCAGGGATCAGAAATGGCTATGTGAAAGAGCCATTTTGGCACCAAGAAATGATTCGGTCAATGCCATCAACACCCAGATCCTACAGCAAATTCCTTCAGAACAAAAATCATACAAAAGCACTGACACTGGTTGATCAAGATCAAGCAGTCCAGTACCCTGTGGAATTCCTCAACTCCTTGGAGCCTCCTGTAATTCCACCTCACAACCTCACCTTAAAAATTGGAGCTCCAAACATTTTTGCTCAGAAACTTAGATCCTCCCAAGCTCTGCAATGGAACTCCACTGGTTTTCAAATCATTGATGCCCAATGTAATGAAGGCTCCCATCATCACTGGATGTGAAAAGTACGTGCAAAAGATGAAGATGTTTTTATCCCAAAGATTCCTTTGATTCCAACGGAAATACCATTCCAATTTAAAAGACTTCAATTCCCCATCCGTCTTTCCTTCACTAAGTCAATTAATAAATTTCAAGGACAATCTTTAAAAGCTGCCGAAATCCATCTCGGAACTCTCTGCTTTTCCCACGGTCAGCTTTACGTTGCCATGTCAAGAGTTGGCACACTAAACGCCTCTTGAGCTACGCTCCCACTGGAAAAAACTGCAAAAAAATTATGTGTTCATTTGTCCAGAAGCTTTAACATGGATCAATTTTGTCAATAAACAATTAATCAAATTCATCATTTTGTCTTAAACTTTATTTTATTTAAACTGGCGGAAATAATGTGAAATTTATCCCAGGCAATGCCGGGGACCTCAGCTCGTAGTCTATATTGGAAAAGTTTTGTAATCTGTCTCAATGTGAAGCGCTTTCTAAGCCTCAAAAGATCCGTTTTAATGCCTGCACACCTGCGTCTTTCATTGGATCTGAATGTTTACCAGATTGTCACAAAAATTATTCTTCGTATTCGAACTGTCTTTAAAGTCTTTCTCAGCCTGTGTAAGTTCCCTTGTGTCGGTGTAATTGGGCATTCACTCCTTTACAGACACGCGGATAAAGAGTGCGGCCATGCTCCGAACCCCCCGCGCATTTTAATTCATTCTGGGAACAAAAGAGTAATCGGTAATCACAGATAGAAACCTTTCTGTGCAGCCAAAAAAAAACAAAGGGTAACCCGAGAACAAAACGGTTCCAAGGATGTATTCATCAGAAGTTTTCAAATCCATAAACGTCTCAAATGCTCACAAAAATTATCAAAGAAACTGTTCATGGTCATGCAGAAGAAACGTTCTCATTCCATTCATGATATTCCCTCCATCCACGATGATCAATGCATTCTCCGAACTGAGAAACATGTTGAGTATGACCAGGAGTAAAGAACTGAAATTTGATCGAAATTCCATCAAAGATTTGGTCAATAATACACCAAGATTGCACATAGTATAGGCTCTGAGGGGGGGGAGGTGGGGGGGGGAGGTGTTTGTGTACATGACTCTTTTAGAGTGTCACCCTATTTTTTTTTTTTTGTTCTATATGCCAAGACATTCAAAAAAAGTTTGGGTAACACCTCCAGATCAAGTACATTTTCTCTGTGGGGTCCATCTTGGATTTGCAGTTGGCTACGAGCAAACCATAATTGAACCAAAATGCCCATATTGGGTTTAGATGGAATAAATTATTAGTAAACATCCACAAATTATTAATTTTGATTTGCTTCAATTACTTATGCATTTCTTAACACATTTTAGCATAATTTATTCTCTTAAAACTTAGTTCACAGTAGAAAATGACCATATTTTATGTAATTATAGTCAAAAATAGCTTTCAACTTGAAAGTAGCTCAAAGTTTGATGGTCTCTGAATGACTTGATATTGTAAGTAGAGCTATAAAATTTCGCCAAAAGTTTCATTATTAAGTTCTCTGGGCAATTCAATTTTCATATTATCACAATGGGGCTATGTGTGATGACCACATAGCCCTATGTGTGATGACCACATATGAGCTCATAGTTTCCATTCCATTCTTCCCCAACTTCTGATAATGTAGAATTTATCATTTTCTTTGTATTCATATGTATCCTAGATATGATTTGACAAGCTAATACATTTAATATGTGCATAATAATAGTTGACCTTGAAAACATAGGCCAAGGTCATGGTATTGGAAACCAAATCCATTCAATTCTTTACCCTTAAAATGTGATGATTTGACATTTAATTCATATTTCTATGTGCTCTAGATCAGGTTTTATTATATTTTACAAATTGCCTAGTTAATATCTGAATACTAATCGTTGATCCTGAAAGCGTAAGTCAAGGTCTTTGAAACCAAATCCATTCAATTCCTTACCCTTAAAAATGTATGATTTGACATTTAATTTATATTAGTATGTGTTGTAGATCAAATTTTATGACATTAGACACTTTGTCTATTTATAGATAGAATTGGGGGATTCCCTCATTTTGGGGATCAGATAGAATTGGGGAATTCCTTCATATGGAGGATTTCCCCATTTTGCTTTGAAATTTAAATATTTTGACCGAGATTTCACAATTATTCATTAAAATATTTCATTTTAAGAGATACAATTATTCTTTGATATATCATTTACAACTTTTGACCATTATATTTACTTAAAATCAAAGGTGATCCATTAAAATCTTACCTTTTGTTTGCAGCATTGTTTTCTCTTCTTTTTCTTGAAAATCCAGTTGCCAAGATGAAGTGACATCATAGTTTACCTCACTTAGGTATCCCCAAAAATGACATCATAGACTTTCATATCCCTGTAATTTACTTTAAAATAGTGTGAGGACTTAGGTATGTATTATACACTAATAGGAAATCACATATGGGGAATCATTTGGTCACCTGATATTTGACCTTGAGTGAAGGATTCAAGGTCAAATAGACCCTCAACAGTGTTCCCTTTGTAAAAAAAAAATGTCCTTATCTTTCTAAAAAAAAATGGTTTGATGGCTCAGTTACATATAATATGTGTTATAAATAAATGGGAAATAACATATGGAATATTTTGGTTACATGGTGGTTGGCCTCGAACAATGGGGTCAAGGTCAAATGGACCCTAACAGCATTGTCATCACAGTATTACCTTTATCGAGGAAAAGACCATATCATTCTAAACATGGTGTGATGGCTAGAAATAAAATATGGAAATCTTTTTGTACTTGACTTTACCCCGGTATGTGGTTGTGCCCCATGTTCCCCCACATATAATTAAGATGAGTGTCTCAATATAGTCCATGAAGGATTGAAGCATATGCACATCACTGTTTTAGACCATTAATTAAAGCTTCAATGTTAAATCATGTCTACTTTTCATTATTTTGGGTCATTTTGAGGAAAATATTGGGATTATGCTAATTAGATCAGCTAAAAAAATACGAAAATGTTACCAATGAATTCCT
Source organism: Eptatretus burgeri (assembly GCF_056783735.1). Lineage (NCBI taxonomy): Eukaryota > Metazoa > Chordata > Myxini > Myxiniformes > Myxinidae > Eptatretus > Eptatretus burgeri. Next base: position 127,125,619 of record NC_140964.1, on the reverse strand, counting down.
TGGGGTCAATAACCGATATTTAGTTGAAAAAAAAAATCAACTTTCCATGGCATTTAATTAAGGAGATTTCATCATTTGATGAAATACTGCAAAAGTGGCCATTTGGGGGTAGGGGTGACTTTGGTTTACAATGAGCTCTGTGGTCATCACACATAGCCCCATTGTGAGAATATGAAAATTGAATTGCTCAGAGAACTTAATAATGAAACTTTTGGCCAAATTTTATAGCTCTACTTACAATATTAAGTTATTCAGAGACCATCAAACTTTGAGCTACTTTCAAGTTGAAAGCTATTTTTGACTAAAATTATGTAAAATATGGTCATTTTCTACTGTGAACCAAGTTTTAGGAAAATAAATTATGCTAAAATGTGTTAAGCAATGCATAAGTAATTGAAGTAAATCAAAATTAATAATTTGTGGATGCTTAATAATGATTTATTCCATCTAAACCCAATACAGTCATTTTGGTTCAATAATGGTTTGCTGGTAGCCAACTGTGAATCCAAGATGGACTCGACAGAGAAAACGTACTTGATCTGGAGGTGTTACCCAAACTTTTTTTGAAGGTCTCGGCATATAGAACAAAAAAAATTAGGGTAACGCTCGAAAAGTCATGTACACAAACAACCCCCCCCCCCCCCCCCCAGAGCCAGGAGTAACAGTATTGGTGGGTATTTCAACGACTTTTCTTCGAGATATCTATAACAATTAACAAGAGGGTGAAGTTTAGTTGCACATTCGTCACAGAATGTTTGCACAGAGAAATCATATGTCGGCTCAATTGCAGGTTCAGTCAGCAGAGGTTATCTTCTTATATCTATAATGATAAATGTCAGTGTGTGGCAGTCAGTCAGTCCGTCTCCTCCATAACTCCAAAACCATGAAACCTAGCGGCTCAAAACTTTGCGTGCATACGATGGCAACTCCAACATGGTGCATGAATGAAAACGGGGTGTTTGGGTTAATGTAAACACCCCTTTTAAAGATAATTTAGGGGGTGCTCATCATGAAAAACCAAAATAAGCCTTACGAATATGGTGGCACACCATCTTGGTGAGCTCTCTGTCGGCTTGCTGCAGTCTTAAGCCGGCATTTTTTTTTTGGCCTGCTCAACAATAACATGACTTCAAACAGGCCACAACGGTTTCTTCACGATAAAGATTTATTTTTCATTTTCCTCACTTATATCATCGAATGCGTGGTCATCATACCTACAAATCGCTGGATACATTGCAATGCTTATAAATGCTTGGAAACGCCGGCGTTTATGGCTTTATTTAATTTCTGCACATGCCATCACCTCCAGGATCTCTTAATCTCAGCCGAATTTCAAAATTTAAACTTCTTTATTGACTTCAGCAATAGTTCCGACTGCGGAAAAAAAAAGTGTTCATTTGTCCAATTCGGACATTGCTTGACATTCCGGTGTCTCCGGGTGCATGGTGTTCATCGGTGATCGCTAATTGCTTGCCAAGCCAGCCATTCCTTATCAACAATTTTGTTGGAATGCTTGCTTCTTCAGTGCTGAAGCCACTTGACAAGTGCTCTACAATATTCGCACTGTCACTGAATATATCGATCGGCTTGAACAAAGTTCAGGGCCAACTCACCTGCGTTTGGCCGTGCGGTGAGTCGGGTGGTGGTTCACTCGCTGAAAACGTGCAATTTTATTTTACACAATGTTTCCGCCTTTTTTACAATGTTCTTTCATTCCATGACCTGTCGCTTTGGCATAGATAGAAACCAAAAGAATTAACCATTTAGTTTAAAAAATTTTAATCAACCATTTTGTTGGAGTGCTGACTAAAGGGGAGTGCTTAACATCTCTGGAGTTAGGAAGGCAAAATAAATTAGGTGATTACAATGATTAAAAAATGTTTTCAGTTGTGAGAAAGAAAGGAATCACCACATCATGACAGGATAGCCGAGAGGTATGCATGCCCGCTCCAACTCTAAGTTGTCCAGCCTGCGTTTGAATCCAAACCGAGCTATAAACTGTTATCGCGGTGTTTCACAGGCAGGGTAATTCATCAATGTGTGTGTCATCTCTCAGATGGACGTTAAATGTGATGTCACATCTGCTGGAATTTGCCAGGAAGATGGCGTGGGTTTTAAATGCTCCCACCGTGTTTTATATAGAACCCAGTGGTTAAAAACAAAACTTTGCTGTTTGGGCGCATTTTATCACCCTTCTCTTTCCCTTACATCACCTTCTGTTCTCCTAATGCTGCCTTCCCTTCCCCTCACACTGCCTTCCCTCCCCCTCCCCTCATGTTTACCTCCTCCCAAACCCCCTCCCCCTCTGCACTTCTCTCTGCCCCTCTCCTCTCCCCCATCTTCGCTCCCACCCCTCACCCTCCCGGCGTGTAACACAATGTTTGATGAGGTGTCGCTCTCCCCCCCTTTCCTTACTCCCCCCCTTCTCTCACTCTCCCGCCCCCCTCTTCCTAGCTCCCCGTTCCTCACCCCCTCCTAGCTACCCCATCACTCCTGCACCTGCACCCCCTCTCCTTGCCCCCCCTCTCTCTCCCTCCCTGTTTCTCTCCCCACCTTAATGTTGTCATCAGTGAAGTGACTGATTGTGTCTGCTAGTAGTAATATATGTAGTCTTATGGCAGTGGCAGTAACCTCTCCAACATTCCAAGTAATCGTTCAGCCTCACTCCAGTAACTCTCTAATCCCTTTCTCAGTATGTCTCCATCTGCAGCCAGACGTCTGCATGCTATGGCCTCTTCATGATGATTTGATTTTGACCTGTGGTTCTAACCTTTGATCCGCAGACCCCTTGCGGTATATGAGGTTATTGCAGTGGGGGTCTACGGGCATAAAGGTAGCATGAACTTATCCGCACCACCAATTCACCTCACGCGCTGTCACGGACTCACTCATCCTGCTTGTGTCGTAATTTTGTCATGATAATCGTTGTATGTCACTATCATTATGCTCTCGTATCACTATGATGGTTGAGCATGGTGGTCCACAAAGTAGTCATTCAGCCTCACTCCAGTCACTCTCTAATCCGTGTAATCCCTTCCACAGAATGTCTCCATCTGCAGCGAGACTTCTGCATTTTCAGTCCTTCTTATGATGGTTTCATCGAGACCAGTCATTCCAACCTGTGGTCCGCAGACACTTAAGGGTCTATGAGATTGGTATCACGGCTGGGATCTGTCGGCAAAAAACTGACATTGACGAATTTGAAAATGGTGGCTCGGAGTTCATACACGTTTCATGCTGTGCATTGTACCTGTAACTGAGATTGAGAGTTGGGACTCGGGAACATCACGGTGGTACGTACTACCGGAACGTTATCCCTTGACCGAGCTGCAGGACGTCACGGTGGAGGAGTGGGAGCTGTCTGGGTCCTGTGCGCATGTTGGTGTTGTTGTTTTTATATTCGTGTTGAGGCTCGTGGAGGAGCTCGAGTAGTCCTTCAGCTAAGTTTTGCAAATCAGAGCCCGGACCGACCCTCTTGATGGTATGCTGTGTGTACGAGGAGCGTGGCTAACATGTCCCACGTGTAACTAGGCTACGTCACATAGGGGAGGGTGGCCAGTGGCCACCATCTTATATTGCACAGTGTGAGCATGGCGCTAGTTGAACACGTGGCATCAGAGTGCAATCAGGTACTTGAGCGAAGCATCATGGCAAGAAATATGCAAGAAGGCTTTGGCTGCGCCATCAAGAACTGTTTAAACCATTCAGTGGACAGTGTGTCGGATTCACTCGATATCATAAAAACCACAAAGACCAATAATGGATCCAGAAAGAGGAAAATGCAGCAGCAGTGGCCAAACAGCCTCCAAGGGACAAGGAAGCACCTCTGCTAAGTCCCGTCACTGAACTGGAACTGCCGATTCAGTTTGCAACTGTGGGGCTGAGGAGGGAGGGTCGATGGCACATTCGTCGGCAGTCCAATCTGCACTTATCCTGCATTTCAAGGGGGGATTTCCTTTGGGCCTGACAGCGGGTCCAAGTGCGGCGTTGTCTCCAAGAGTCAACTGAGGTTCTCACACGGAGGAGGTGGAACTCACAAGGGGGGATTCCCGAGGAATGACATCGGAGAGATGGATCACTCAAGTGCTGAATCTACTGAGTGTGATGGTGATCAGCCTGCTACCAATTGTGGCAACAAGTAGTATAAGCCTGAAGAATAAGAGGACGAGATGAAGAAGATGTCACTGGGAAAGTACAATGCTGGGGCCAAATGCATGAGCAGTTATAAACAGTGTATTGGGTGTTGTATGTGGGCAATGTTTGGTTGATGGCAACTGTGGGGACGTCTTTCTTGCTGTAAATGCTTGAAGGTGACTTGTTTGAAAGCTTTGGTGTTAAAACTGAGAAAAGAGCATGGGAGGAGGGGTGTGTCAGGATTTGGTAGCATGAGAAGTGCAGAGGGTATCGGTGGTGATAGGAGTGCGCAGTGCACTCCTGGTGTTGGAGGGTGGACGACAGACTGTGTGTGATGGATGAGGTTGCCAGTCGCGGTGTGGTATGGGTGAGAGTGTGGATGACGATTGGGTGGCGGGCTGTGTAAGTGAGAATACTTCGGTAGAGGGGTTTTCCAACAGGGGTGGTGGTGGTGTTGGTGTTGTGGTTGGTGTAATTGGGAGTGCTGCGGGTGTAAGAAGTGATGGGAGTGAGGATTGTAGCGTGAATGATGGTGGTGGTGGTGATGATGCATACATGTGTGTGTGCGATGGTGGATTTCAGGTCGAGGGGTGATGGAGGTTGACCAGGGAGATTGTGTTTTGGGGATGAGGCATGGACTATGTGAACTCCCCCATTTTGTCACAAAGATAGGAAAAAGTTTTGTTCTGTTTTAGGGGGATGAGGGTGGGGGATATTGATGAAATGTTTGTTGCGTGACGTTTTGTCGGAGTGTAGGCTGGAATAATTGGTAGTTGTGCATGCAGGAATGATGGGGGGAGGGTCTGTTCAGAACCTTTGAAGAAGAGGTACTGGATGAGGTTTGGGGGAATCATTTGAAGTGTGAAGTTTATTTTTTTTTTTCAGCGATTCTACCAAGGGTCCACATCAATTATTTGGATAATGGGGTTGGGAGTAGACCCTATGCCTGGTGCTGGCTTAATGGTTAAGGTAGTGGGCTTAGGATCCTCGGATCCTGAGTTCAAATTCTGCTTGGCTGTTGAATTAATACCAGGTGGGGTTGACTTTTCCTGTCATTCTTCCGAGGTCGGCATAATGAGTCAGAAAAGCCTAGATACTCTGATTGACTGGCAAAAGATTGGCAGATGCAGTTTGACATCACTAAATGTCGTGGCCACAGTTTGGGAGTAAAGAAAACTAGAGTTGGGATGGCATTAAGGCAAGGGCTTTCACTCACAAAGTAGTTAATGCAAGGAATGGTCTCCTGGAGCAGTGGTGGCAGCTGAAACAATGGAAGGATTTAAACTGGAGTTGGATCGCTACATAAAAGTATTGAGAATAGAGTGGGACATGGATAATGGCAGAATTGCATGGACAGCCTCCTCCTGCGTTGGACTTCCTTGTATAATCTCTCCGCACTCCCAAATGATGTCGCACGCTCTGATGCACCATGCATGAGAAGCAACCATTCGTGGAAGGCCATGGTTTGTCCTGCTTGTGTCGTAAATTTGTCACTGTGATGGTCATGTCCCACTATGTCAGAAGCCTGGAAGTTTAATCTCCTCTCACAGAACCAGCAGATAAGCTCATCTGGGCCAACACCAGGGAAAGCAGAGGAGCAGAGCTTTTGAGGACATCTTTGTGTGTATGATACACAGTGGTCATTGACTGTAATGGACTCATCTACCTGTTGGCTTGCGATGCGTGCCATTGGTGAAGTGGTGACAATGCCGAGAGTGTGCATTAGGTCAAAGCACGATCCCTACACCACTTGAAACAACTTGTAGCACTGGTGTTTGGTGTTGTAAGCCTCGCAGTGATGGAAGAATGGCAGTCTTCTTATTTTTCTTCTTGCATATGGCAGCTTGGCTGCCGGGTAGCTATCATTTTGTTAGGGCGCGGCTGATGTGCCCCTATACCAGTACACTGGTACTCATTTTGCTGACCTCAGAAGGATGACAGGCTGACTCAACTACACCTGGTGTTAATTCAGTGGCGGACAGGGCTCAAACTCAGGACCCTAAGATCCCAAGCCAGCCACCCTAACCGCTAAGCCAACACCAGGCCGAGAATGACAGTATCAAGCACAGATATGCGACTGGCAGGTTATCCCTAATCAGCGGTCGAAAATTGAAAAAAGTTCACATATATATTGAAATTGGCAATTGACCCTACCCCGCGTGGTCGACCTGTTGGCGATCTTCGGTCCGATAAGGGACCTGTGACCTTTTGGATTTATCTGAAAGGTACGACCTAAATTCCGGGTGTTTGGTGGAGCCGACTCTACTGCTCCCCCGAGCGGTCGTGCTCGCCACCGAGACCCGGCTCCTCAACGGTACAACTGATAGTCTGCAAAGGAGCTTGCAGCCACCATGTTTGAAGATTTTGGATGGCTTGCTTCTTTTCTGGATGATGGTTTGCTTTGGATGGTTTGCTATAGGCGACGTAAGCTGGCTGGTGTAAGCGACGGGTGGTATTTGCTCGAAATTCAATAAGGCCGTTAATTATCTTCAAAAGGGGATGTTTTAATTAACCCAAACACCCAATTTTCACTCTTGCACTTTCAGGCTGCAAGGTTTTATGGTTTTGGAATTATGGAGGAGACATACTGACACACTGACACACTGACCTGCTTGATATTTATTAGTACAGATTTGTGGGAACTTTCTCTCCATGTTCTGAATTCAAAATGTGATCAACTTTCCCGACTGTTTCGAGAAGACAGCTGATCATCTGCTGAAAGCTTACACCCCGATGGGATACTCCCAATCGGACCAGTCCACGGCGCTCACATTTCGTCGGCACAGCGTATTAAGTGAAATTTCAACACCTTCAATGTGGTTTTATGCCATATCCTGTCGATTGGACAACGTAATTACATTGAAAACCCACCAAAATGGCCAATTTCTGGACTTGACATTGAACTTGACCCCTGATCTTGACTTCTAAGGGGAATGAAAAGTATTCCACCATTGAGGCCATCATCACAACTATGGGTTTTGATTAAAAAATTATTTTGATATCCCATCTGGTTCATAAAATTTTATACTTTCTGTATTTCCATAGATTTTTGTCACTGTCGTCACTGTATCGGTTGCTGTAGCAACCTCAAAAAAGACACAAGGCCTTTTTTTGTTTTTGTATACCATGTCGAGGCTCGTATGAGAGCTAACACACAACTCACAGCAAGGAGGCATGAGACAAGAGGGGCGGGAGTGGAAGGGACAAAACAGTGGGGAACAGACACATTAGGTGAACTGTGGAAGGGAGAGGGATGGGGATGGGACGGGGAACATGGCGAAGAGAAGATGGACATTTCAGGGACTTTCAGGAAGGAAAGCAGGGGAAAATGAAGGAAGTGGGCTTGGGTGGATTATCGGGGGTAGAAAAGATCGAGGATTTGGATGGGGGAAGATAAGAGGTGGTGGTGAACAGCTGTTTTGAAAGCCTGGAGGGAAGAATGGGAAAGAATAGAGTGAGGAAGTTTATTCCAAAGGCGGGAAAAAAGAGGAATGAAAGAGTGAAGATGAGCAGTGATTCGTGATTTTGGTAGTTTTACCAGAAGGGGGTTGTTGGCGGACCTTGAGCGCCCTGTGGAAATATGGTTGGGACAAATCGCAGGGAGAGCAGGGGAGGGGGCGAGGCTGGAGAGGAGACGGTAGAAGACAGAAAGACCACCGACCAACCTGCGGTGATTGAGTGAGAGGCCCAAAGACTCAGCTTCATTGCGGGAGATGCCAATGATCCGAAATGCCTTGGTTTCCACAGCGTGAAGCTGAGAAAGGTGGGAGGCAGGAGCACCAGCCCAGAGGGAGGGGAGAGCAGTATTCCATCATTCTGCGGACGAAAGCTTTGTAAGTGGTCAGGAGCTCAGGTGGGTCGATGAAGGACTTTGCACGACGGAGGATTCCCAGTCGGCGACTGGCTTTGGAGGCGAGGTGGGAAATGTGACTTTCCCAGGAAAGGTCATGGCAGATAGTAAGACCCAGAAGCTTGAAACAAAGGACTTCTTCCAGAGGATTGTTGAGAAAGTGGATGGGGGGGGTTTTCTAAACGGTCCTCTCGGAGAGACATCGTGAGAGTGTGAGATTTGTCCCACAGACCCCTTGTCCCACAGTACCCTTGTCCCACAGTACCCTTGCCCCACAGACCCCTTGTCCCACAGACCCCTTGTCCCACAGACCCCTTGTCCCACAGAACCCTTGTCCCACAGACCCCTTGTCCCACAGACCCCTTGTCCCACAGTACCCTTGTCCCACAGAACCCTTGTCCCACAGTACCCTTGTCCCACAGTACCCTTGTCCCACAGTACCCTTGTCCCACAGAACCCTTGTCCCACAGAACCCTTGTCCCACAGACCCCTTGTCCCACAGACCCCTTGTCCCACAGAACCCTTGTCCCACAGTACCCTTGTCCCACAGTACCCTTGTCCCACAGTACCCTTGTCCCACAGACCCCTTGTCCCACAGACCCCTTGTCCCACAGAACCCTTGTCCCACAGAACCCTTGTCCCACAGAACCCTTGTCCCACAGAACCCTTGTCCCACAGACCCCTTGTCCCACAGTACCCTTGTCCCACAGACCCCTTGTCCCACAGAACCCTTGTCCCACAGAACCCTTGTCCCACAGAACCCTTGTCCCACAGAACCCTTGTCCCACAGAACCCTTGTCCCACAGAACCCTTGTCCCACAGAACCCTTGTCCCACAGAACCCTTGTCCCACAGAACCCTTGTCCCACAGAACCCTTGTCCCACAGAACCCTTGTCCCACAGAACCCTTGTCCCACAGACCCCTTGTCCCACAGAACCCTTGTCCCACAGTACCCTTGTCCCACCGACCCCTTGTCCCACAGAACCCTTGTCCCTCAGACTGATGTTTATTTCTTGGTGGTCAGTTCGAACATCTTGGGAAGGATTATTTGTCTGAAGTTGTTCAATTTGTACACACATTATTGATCAGTGAAAGGCTGTTGTTTAATGTTTTTTTTTTGTTAATCTTGGTAAAATCGAATTTCCAATCTATCTTAGTCGTAGTACTCGACTGTCCTCTTAATATTGGAAATGAATACAATGGTTTTCGTTTTTCCACAGATTTTATAATTATAGGGGACAATGTCTTCGGTATTAAATCGTTGAGGATTTCCATTGTATCCTTCGTAGGATGGAAAGGTGTATTTGGGCCTTTCAGTGCGAACCTGGTGAAATGAGGCGAACTGTCGTGGGGGTGGGGGTGGGGGAGGAGTCAAATTTCCTTAAAGTTTGCTTACGTAATAAGTAGATGTTCTTCCCCATCTCGCTCCGCCCTTTTTCTCACATGGGCGTGACGTAGGCGGAGAGAAAAACCGCGGCCGGAAGTGTTGAGTATGGACCGGCAGAAATTATCGCAGTGAGAGGTTGGGAGGGAAGTACGTCCTTCAGGATCAGTCATAGAGTGAGCTGAAGAATAGTGTTTGTTGTTTTTGGTCTTGGTGAAAGACCCGATGGTGCGAAGGTTGTAATAGAAATCACGTGACGACGTTTTGTGATATGTCTGACGGCGTCACGACTGCAGAACTTGAAGCCGTGGTTATGAATGACCGTGTAGTTCGCCGTTAGTACAGTACAGTACAGTATTTGAAAGGAACGGATGTCGTGTTGCAATGTTCATGGAGAATAAGCGGTGAACGCGAGTCACGGTGAGTCGTCGCGTCCCGGGCCATGGCAGGAAGACGTCAGGGAGCTCGTTTCGAGGCGGACATCGAGCGATGTCGGACTGAGAGTCAGTGGGAGAAAATTATCGACATCGTGAAACAGTTCAATAAACTCGTCGGTGGCGGTACGAAGCACCCAGATCGTCCACCTTTGTTTGTAACCTGAAAACAAAATCCTTTAAATGTGTCATGGTTCGCTGTCTCATCGTGGACTTGTGCCTTACTCTGCTCTGGATCACTTCCCTGAGTTTTATTTGTCCTCCACCCCTCCCCACCACACCCCTCCCTTCCCTCCCCACCACACCACACCCCTCCCCACCACACCACACCCCTCCCTTCCCTCCCCACCCCACCCCTCCCCACCACACCACTCCCTCCCCACCACACCACTCCCTCCCCACCACACCACTCCCCTCCCCACCACTCCTCCCCACCACACCAAACCCCTCCCCACCACACCAAACCCTCCCCTCCCCACCACACCAAACCCCTCCCCACCACACCAAACCCCTCCCCACCACACCAAACCCCTCCCCACCACACCAAACCCCTCCCCACCACACCAAACCCCTCCCCACCCCACCAAACCCCTCCCCTCCCCACCACACCAAACCCCTCCCCACCCCACCAAACCCCTCCCCTCCCCACCCCACTCCTCCCCTCCCCACCCCACTCCTCCCCTCCCCACCCCACCCCACCCCACCCTCCCCAACTCCACCTCCACTTCATTGTTCCTTCCTCTTTTTCTGCTCCCAGCCTCCCACCCATCCCTCTCAATCTCTCTGCCCCCTCCATCCCTGCCGATCTCTGCCCCCATCCCTCCCGATCTCTGCCCCCAATCCCTCCCGATCTCTGCCCCCAATCCCTCCCGATCTCTGCCCCCAATCCCTCCCAATCTCTGCCCCCAATCCCTCCCGATCTCTGCCCCCAATCCCTCCCGATCTCTGCCCCCAATCCCTCCCGATCTCTGCCCCCAATCCCTCCCGATCTCTGCCCCCAATCCCTCCCGATCTCTGCCCCCAATCCCTCCCGATCTCTCTGCCCCCATCCCTCCCGATCTCTCTGCCCCCCATCCCTCCCGATCTCTCTGCCCCCCATCCCTCCCGATCTCTCTGCCCCTCCATCCCTCCCGATCTATCCTCCCGACCACTCCGAACTCTCACTTCCTCCCCCCCCCCCACTTTTCTCCTCTCTACCCCAATGCATACCGCACCTTTTATATGTTTCTCAGAATGGTCACGTGATGGATACCTTTCGTTTGTATTTTTGCAAAAATATATCTGGAACATTTTATTTTCATTGACATTTTGCAAGATGTAATTCTGTATAATGTATTAATTCTTCTCGTTTTCAAAAACTGATATCCATGATCCTTCCTTCCATGTCACTCCTGTTCATTAATTTTCTGCAAGTTTAAGTTTTTCTCACTTCACTGTATTTCCATGCAGTCCCCCACCCCCTCCCCTTCCCCCTCCCCCTCCAAACATTCCTTCTCTCGACTAACTTGAATCGCTCACGCTTTTTCATGGAAATGAAACCAGTCCGTGCAATAGACTTTTCAAATCGTATTTTGCATTCTGAGCCATCAAACGAGGAAAGATATCTTATTATCCCCATGCTTTGAAAACAAAATGGGGGATATTGCAGTCTGGTCCATCTGTCTGTCCCCCTCCTTAACAGTTCTGCAGAAATTCACCAAACTTGGAAATTATGATCACCACATGATAATTATTGATCAGGTCAGGCCAGATTAGATCTGTGACTTGCTACATGTACCGTGTAAACCTGCACTAACCTGTTTCATTGTTGGGTTGTCGGCAACAGAACCGTCTCCCCCACCAGGTTTCCTGGTGAGGAGGGTGTGTGGATATGCACACCCAGCAGGATTAAAAAGGAAACCTCTCAAAGGGTGGAGAAGCTTCTTGTGAGCCAACGATCATCCATTTCTCGTGCCCAGCTGTGTCTGCGGATGTCCTCTTGCAGTTGGGTTACTTTGTTTTTTGAGGAGGTTCGTGGCAGGATTAGATTTGCACTCTGATCACCGTAAAACGCTTCATTCCGCAAAATCCACAAACACAACGAAAACTGAAAACTGAAAACCCACTCCGTGGGAGTACCTCCTGTGCTGCTGCCCTTCGCAGGGCAGCTCACCAGATAACAATAATGGGGCAAAGCCTTCGGGACCCCATTCCTTAATTTGTAGAAAAGCACAGGGTAACCTTCCTGGGTCAGATTGTGGTAGTGTGTGGCGGAGTGGTGCTGAGGTGTCATCCACCAGACCGCGGTCTCCTTGGGTTCACCTGCGACGGTCCCTTGGGGTGGGTGCCTGGAATGTCCTATCCCTAAGAGTGGTTGATCACCTGTCTCTGTTATCATCTGAGCTCAAGCGTTTGGACCGGTATTTTGAGATCTGAAGACCGGATAGTGGTGATGACACCTACTATTGGTCTGGTCGCTCTGATGGTTTCCATGCCCAAGGAGTTGCTGTTACTGCATACAATAAGCTGACTCCAATGATAATTGAGGTAACACCGGTCAACGAGCGTATTATGAGACTAAGGATTCGTCACTGCTTGGGTGTCATTTCCCTGGTCTTTGCATATGCTCCGACTGAGGCGAGTGATCTCACCGTGAAAGACACATTCTACGCCACACTCGAGTCTGTGGTTGATCAGTGCCCCAGATGAGATACACTTCTAGTCTTGGAGGATTTCAATACATCGACTGGAGCTGATAGGGATGGTTATGAGACGTGTGTTGGTTCCCATGGGTCTGGAGCTGTGGACCAGAATAGCACTAAGTTCCCTGATTTTGCAAGTAGTCGTGGACTTAGGGTGGTCGGTTCATGGTTTCAGCGCCCACAAGCTCATCGCTGGACTTGGTATTCCAACGCTGACGGTGTGGCAAAGGAGATTGACCATATCCTCATTGATGGTCGCTGGAGGATGATCCAGAACTGCAGGGTCTGCCGGAGTGCTCAATACTGACCACAGGTTTGTAGCAACTCTGAAGTTGCAGCTTAAATCTGGGAGAATGGTACCATCCTAGCCGATGCTTGATGTTTGCAAGCTCAACGACGAGAGCATAGTTGAGTTTGCGAACAGGCTGATTGAGGGTTTTGGGAGTCTGCCTACTTTGAGGAATCCTGAAGAGTTGTGGAGTGCCTTCAAGATCATCATCCTTGATGTTGTCGGTGGATGCCTTGGAACTCACCGGAGGGTGAAGAAGAATTCTGTCTCAAGGGACACTGCATACCATTGACCAGAGTCACAGGGCCAGGCTTAATGGCAAAGCTGATCTGTTCAGGCAGTTGAGGCATAAAACTGTACATGCGCTGAGGGAGGACAAGGAGGCTGATGTGTGAGGAATCTGGGAGGGGGTAGAGCATCACCTGTGGTCAAGTGATTCTTGTCCTGCTTACAGGGGAATTCGTGCATTACGTTCCTCCAAGCCCATCCCTCGGTGTACTGCAGTTAGAGCGGAGGGTGATGGGCTCTTGACAGAGGAGTCCGAAGTGAAGGCCCGCTGGGCCGGTTACTTTGAGCGGCTGTACCAGGCTGACCCACCAGCTGTTGAGTTGGATGTCAGGGGTGTTCGTATCCCTATTGCTGACCCTCCATTCAACTTTGATCCACCTTACGTTTGTGGAAACAGGCTGCGGTGACCTGGTTGAAATTGGGGTAAAGCTCCTGGGATCTGTGGCATCCATGTTGAACTTCTCAAGGCTGGTGGAAATGCTGCATTCATGTGGTTACATGCAGTTTTGTGCTCTGCCTGGAACATAGGCATCATCCCAACTGACTGGAAGAGGGGCCTTGTTGTCTCTCTCTGGAAAGGGAAGGGTGATCGCCAGGACTGCAACAACGACTGAGGGGTGACGCTGCTCTCAGTGCCGGGCAAGGTCTTTGCTCGGATAATTCTTGATTGTGTTCGCCCCCACATGCTTGAGCACCAGCGTCCAGAGCAGTCAGGCTTTACACCAAAGAGGTCAACGATTGACCGTATCCTTGATCTTCGGGCCCTCACCGAATGCAGACGAGAGTTTCGGCAGGGGCTGCTTGCAGTCTATGTTGATCTCTGTAAAGCGTTCGATTCAGTGAATCGGGATGCCTTTTGGAGGATTCTTGGTCTTCGTGGGGTGCCACCAAAACTGATCAATCTAATGTCTGAACTCTTCTCTTGCTGAGAGTGCTGTGAGATGTCGTGATACCATCTCAAACTTATTTCCAGTTGTTGCTGGAGTTCGTCAGGGATGTGTGCTGGCCCCCACACTTTTCAGCACTTGTACGAACTGCAGTCTGGTGAGGATGTCTGAGAGATCAAGCTGCGCTGCATCATTTGGGAATGTCAAGGTCTCTGTGGATGGATTCGGCCAAAACTTGGTGGATGAGTTGGTTAGGTGACAAGAACAAGCTGATTAAATTTTCGTGCAGTTCCGAATCTGGATCCGGCCTATCGGTGGGATACAGGAGGTAAACTAATCAGCCTGGTGGATGTATGCGTTCTACCGAGTGCTCTTCTAGTTTACAGTTATTTTCACAGAAGTTCATCAAATCATCATCAAATATTTTCTTTCTTTTTGTCTTTTTTCTTTTTTTAAAAACGTTGTTTTCGTGTTGTAGCAATTGTGAAAAATGTTGTTATGGTGTCCTTTTGCTGAGATTACCATATATGTCTTTCAGATGAAGTTGGAAATCTGTACTTGGGGGAAGCTTTGCTGGAGCTGCACCAGAAGGAAGTTTCTCCTCGAGACATGAGCAACCCAAATCGGATGAGTAGTGCCAGACTGACTCAAGCAAAAGAATGTCTTAAGGAGGTGCTAAAGCAGAAAAGCTTAAAGGTAATGACTGTTTCCACATTTTCCTTTTAATTAAAGCCATTTGTGTGTCTCCAATACCCTCACCGGTATTTTATTTTTCATAGTCCAGTGGCCCAAAGGGAAACTCAAACACCCAAACACCCAGACCACTTTGATGCTAATCTATGCCTTCCATCCATCCATCGTAACCATACTCTGTGCAGAGCGTTGGTGCTGCCGAAGCAGTCTCCTTGGCTATTGGGCACAATCCTGGACGGGTCGCCACTCTGACACTATACCAGCAAGCTGGTACTCAATTTGCCGACCTCGGAAGGATGACAGGCATAGTCAACTCCACCTGGTATTAATTCAACAGCCGAGTGGGATTTGAACTCAGGATCCTCGTATCCCAAGCACACCACCCGAACCATTAAGCCAACACCAGGCATAATCGATGCCTTGATACCCAACAAATTAGTTATCATGTGTCTTTTTCTGATTTCCAATTTATAAAGTCGGTAATTTTGCGATTAAAGCCAAAATCTTCTTCTTCAGATGAGCTGTGGCATCACACATGGAAGTGGACCACCAGATCAGTCTTGTCTATAGGTTACATTATGATTTAACTCAAACGGCGAATACTTTTCGATTTTCCACAAATATGCTGAGTCGATGCGTTCTTGGTGCTTGTACAGTGATACAAACCGAGATCGTTTCATGCCGCACCAACAGCCGAAAGACGCCAAGTTTGCCAGATTGGACGAGGTTTGTCCAAAATACCCTGGTGTG
Source organism: Eptatretus burgeri (assembly GCF_056783735.1). Classification (NCBI taxonomy): domain Eukaryota; kingdom Metazoa; phylum Chordata; class Myxini; order Myxiniformes; family Myxinidae; genus Eptatretus; species Eptatretus burgeri. Next base: position 127,110,229 of record NC_140964.1, on the reverse strand, counting down.
GATCGGGCCGACAATATGTTCAGATTACAAGGCACTGTTACGAAACAACAGAGATGGCTAGATCTTGTGGTTATCCGCCACGATTGCGAGGGCATGGCATCCCCATGATGAAGTGGAAGAAACAGCCACTCAAAACTAACACCATCTCCACTGAGCTCTCGGCACATATACATGAACGATTTGAGCGGTAAATCAAACACCTTTTGCCATTGCCCGGCAGTTACCACAACAGCACCTGAAAATAATTATTTATTATCAAGGCAAATTTCTACAAATCAAATGAACCACCGTCTATTTATAGTGGAGAGAAAGTATATTTGTATTGTTGCGGTCTTCGCGCCCGCCGGCGTGCTGACGGCCACGTAACTCGAATCGCGGTACGTCGCCCACCGGACGGACAATCCAGTCGTGACCCTCTCGGACTAACGCCGGGAACCAGTCACGGGTGGACCTTTCGGTCTCACCGCGATCGAGCCAATCAGCCCCCGCGTGGGATAGGGTTGCTCGCCAAATTCGACCTACCTAAGTACCCACGCGGAGGGTAGACCGGCGATCGCACCTCGCCGCAGGTCGACTTCGGACACGGGCCACTTAAGCGACCCGTTCCGTACTATCAGAATAACCGAGCGGTGTTATCGTCGACCTCGACGGTTCGATTAATTATCGGGCGTATTCAGCCCACTACCAACCCTTTACGTGAAGCAAGATGAGGATTCAATGGAGGAAAAGACGAAGCGAAGCGGGAGAACAGTTCAACAATAAAGCACATTTATTCGCGGCACACGGGAAGCACACATATTCGATTCCACCAAAAGCACACAGAAAAAACACAATTCCATTTACACAAAAAGCAAATATAAAAGCGAAAACAATGCAGAGCTAATATCGACTACCGAGCACACGGCAACACTTATACAATTCTACTTCACAGACGGCGCCGACAACACATACCCAAAACCAAGGAAAAGAAATACCCTCAAGGATGAGGCGGGCCTGAGGCCGAGACCGGGTCGCGCCTACCCGTCTGGTGATGAGACGCGGAGCGGCGATGGCGCCCCAACTCCGCGGACCTCGCGGACAGTGTCTGGCAGGGGGTGGGAAAGGGGGCCCCCTTGGTCGCACTATCTCAGCGCGGGGGGAAACAGGAGGGGGTTGCTGATGCTCGGGGTATAGAGGATCTTTATTATCCCTGGTGTGCGTCTCCACCTCGGCCAGGTCGCGCTGCCGGCCTTCCTCGGGCGTGCAGCTCCCGGCACCGTCGCGAGCACCCCCTCGTCTGCCTTCGCCGCTGCCGCCTCTGGACTCTCCGACTCTGGACTCCTCTTTGGGCTCTCCTCGTTGGACTCTCCGATCGACTCTCCCCTTCGCGACTCTCTTCAGCTTCTCCAGCTACTGCAGGCTTCGGGCTCCAGACTTCCACACTCGGCTCTGACTGACGAACACGGTCCTTTTATCCCCCCGTAGCTTCGCCTTTGACCCCCTCCCTTTGACCTTTCACCTCGCTCCCCATTGGCCCGAGAAAAAGTGGGCGTGAAGGCTTTTTGATCCACAAATTTGCATATATCGATCGTTCTGGAGGCGGGGCCAAATCGCCCCTCGCTCACCGATTGGACGGCAAAAAGTGGGCGTGTGTCGTTTTTGATCCGTTTTTGAAGCACAAAATCCGTGATTTTGTACACGCTGTTCAACGTGCGCCCTGCACGAGTCCAACACCGGTACCCACAGCGGGGCAAGAACGGTGGCGATGCTACGGTTGCGAGGTGTGACGTGAAGGTCGTGGCGGTTGTGGTGAAGCGGCGTTGTGGTTGGTGGTTGATGTTGTGGTTGTGGTGGTAATCATGGCGGTTGGTCCAAAATAAAGATAGTAAAAGAAAAACGGCTATCCTGAAGAGTCGCAGCTCGCATAAATGACATGTATTCCCACTAGACAACGGGTTTGGGCCTAACTACACATGCACTTACCGAGATACCTCACCTAAGGGGCCTGAATGGTGGTTTGCGAATTTGGTAACCACAACAGTATCATCATCCACGACTCCGAGAGGATTTGAACTACGACGCTGAAACTTTCAGGTTACCCCACTCCACCCCTTACCGCCCCCACAATCCTCCATCCACTTGAAGGGGGGGGGGAATTTGACTCCTCACGAACATGACGGTGTGACACGGCACGGACACAAATGGTATCCGGGAAAAGTATGAAACGGGACGTTTCTGTAACATATAAGACACCTGGTCAGCCTGCGATGGTGGGACAAAGCATTCGTCGCCTATTTTTTTTCTGCGGTGTCCGAGTCTGCCTGGGCGGTGTCCGTGCTGTCAGGCAATGATGGATATTTCTGTTGAAGTAATATATAAACCGAGTTATCAATTAAGGCCGGTCCCCTCGGTCAAGGTCAGACCAAGGTTATCCTATATGGCTGCCAGTGCACTCATGAATAGCTCGTCTTAGCCATATATAATCATTTTATTTATTGATAACAGTGATTAAAACAAATATTTCAGCAGCATTTCACATATAAATATGTAAACAATTGGTTTGTATCTGATAGCTCATCACTGATGCCGTCAGGAATGGGCTTCATGTCACAAACCTGCATGGGAACCGAGCAGGCATAATTTTGGTGGTCCAGAACAAAACAAAAAAAACCCCATGGTGTCAGCTCCTTCATTACCTCAATACATCGTGTGACGTTTTGCTCACGGTGAGAACAGACAAAGATGAGAAGCAGGATTTCAAAGCGGAGAATAAGGTCCCAGGACTCAAATGTGGGACTCTTGGTGTATATTTATTTCTTCCACTCAGCAAAGGCTTCTTCCTCTCGCTGCCCATCATGTTAGCCTTTCACAATTCACCAAATGTCTCATTGCAGCTTGGCAAGCGACAGTACAGTCTCCTGGTGGTCATTTCTTGTCCTGATCAAGCGGGATGCATGAAAGAAAGAATCTGCAGTCTCCACGGAGGCAATGCCTGCTTCCCTCAGAGCTGTAGTCCAGCCGCTTTCCTCGAGTAGTCGAGTATGTCATCGACCATTTTCCACAAAGCCATCTCCACATGAAGGCTTCCCAACATAATGACAAACGAAGATTCATCAAATGATTCTGGCCATGTCCGTTGCACATTCTTACGAAGGGCAAAGAGTGGTTGATCGACCACCAGCACAGGTATCTGTCCTGGGTTTGACTTTTCTGTTGCGTTCTTTCTTATGGTCATTCCATGCCTGACCATTTGGATCGTTGCAATTTTCTCAAGAAAGAGAGAGATGAGGGCACTTGCACCAATCAGATCTGTTGGCTGTGGCTTATTAGATGCTTGATAAGTAGCCCATGTGACAATTTCACCCTTTGGTAGTGTCTCCCGTGAATGTAGTTGAATGTTCTGTTGAACCCATCCCGTTTCTTCTTTCCTCGCCTGTTTTATTGACGTTATGTCAACTTCTTGTCAACTTCTGGCATATTTACAGCTTTAATATTGCAAGCCATGGCCAGTTCTGTGCAGTAGCTGTTTGGAAGGGGTGGTATTCTGTTGTCAGTGGAAACAGTGATAGATGGCCTGCTTTTCCCATGGTTGGTGGCAGTGAGAAACTGGCAGTGGAAGGATCCCTGGGCAGTAGTCGAAGACAGGTTGTGGTCAATATTTTCAAGAGTACTCAAACTGAAAATACCTTCTTGCATCAAAAGAGAACATGACATACTGAGTTTTCATCTTCAAAGCGTTGACACGCAGATGTAGTCAACCAGTCTTCTTATTTTTTTTCCCCAGTCACCCACGCAGTGGGTCTTGCAAGTGCGTGCGTGCACACCATATATATATATATATATATATATATATATATATATATATATATATATATATATATATATATATATATATATATATATATATATATATATATATATATATATATATATATATATATTGTTGCGGATTCGCGCCCGCTAACGGCCACGTAACTCGAATCGCGGCACGTCGCCCACCGGACGGACAATCCAGTCGTGACCCTCTCGGACTAACGCCGGGAACCAGTCACGGGTGGACCTTTCGGTCTCACCGCGATCGTGCCAATCGGCCCCCGCGTGGGATAGGGTTGCTCGCCAAATTCGACCGACCTAAGTACCCACACGGAGGGTAGACCGGGCGATCGCACCTCGCCGCAGGTCGACTTCGGACACGGGCCACTGAAGCGACCCGTTCCGTACTATCGGGATAACCGAGCGGTGTTATTCGTCGGCCTCGACGGTTCGATTAATTATTGGGCGTCTTAGCCCACGACCAACCCTTTACGTGAAGCAAGATGGGGATTCAATGAAAGAAATGACGAAGCGAAGCGGGAAAACAGTTCAACAATAAGCACATTTATTTCGCGATGAACGGAAAGCACACATATACAATTCCACCAAAAGCACATGTAAAAAGAAGACAATGCAATATTACACAAAAAGCAAATGCAACAATGCAGATCTATCCGACTACCGGGCACACGGCAACACTTATACAATTTTACTTCACAGATGGCGCCGACAACACATATTCCAAAAGCAAAAGAAAAGAGAACCACCCTCCAGGATGAGGGGGGTAGGCGGGCCTGGGGCCGAGACCGTGTCGGGCCTACCCGTCTGATGATGAGACGCGGAGCGGCGGTGGTGCCTCAACTCCGCGGGCCTCGCGGACAGTGTCTGGTAGGGGGTGGGAAGGGGGTCCCCTTTGTCGCACTATCTCAGCGCGGGGGGAAACAGGAGGGGGTTGCTGATGCTCGGGGAAAGGAGGATATAACCCTGTCTCGGGTCCCGCGGCGAGCGTCTCCTCCTCCACCTCGGTCGCGTTGCTGGCCTCTCTCCGTGCAGCTCCCGGCACCGACGCGAGCACCCCCCTCGTCCGCCTTTCGCCGCCGTCACCTCTCCACAGCTCCGTCCTCTTCACTCTGACTAGTACCACTTCTTTCCAGCTCCACCGACGACTCTCTTGAACTCCGCACACTCCACTCTCAACTTCCAACTGAACTCAACTCGACTGACGAACGCAGTCGTTTTTATAAGCCCCGTGGCTTCGCTCTTTTACCCTTGACCCTCTGCCTCCGACCCTTCACCTCTCTTGCTGGCTCCCCATTGGCCCGAGGAAAAGTGGGCGTGAATGCTTTTTGATCCATGAATTTGCATATAGCGACCGCCCTCCAACGCCCTGGAGGCGGGGCCAAATCGCCCCTCGCTCACCGATTGGACGGAATAAAAGTGGGCGTGAGTCGTTTTTGATCCGTTTTTCTGCGGAAAGTCCGTGATGTTTTTGAACACGCTGCTCGGTGCGCGCCCCGCACGAGTCCAGCATCGGTGCCCACGAGTGGCGCGAGATGACGGTGATGCGATGGTGGCGAGTTGTGACGGTAAAGGTCGTGGCGGTTGTGGTGAAGCGGCGTTGTGGTTGGTGGTTGTTGTTGTGAAGCGGCGTTGTGGTTGTTGTTGTGAAGCTGTTGAGACGTGGTTGGTGGTGGTAGTAATGGCGGCTGGTCCAAAATAAAGATAGTAAAAGAAAAACGGCTATCCTGAAGAGTCGCAGCCCGTCTGAATGACATTCATTCCCTCTAGACAACTGGTTTGGGCCTAACTACACATATACTTACCGAGATATCTCACCTAAGGGACCTGAATGGTGGTTTGCGAATTTGGTCAACCACAACAATATATATATATATATATTTTTACCATTTGAGCTTTTGTCATAAAATTTTCAACAAAGCTTTATAATGACAATATGGAGAAGACAAATTAATAATTTTATCAAAAGGTCAAAGGTACCGTTTAGTATACGGAAGAAGAAGAAGTTGGAGTACAAAGCGGATGGGCATTCCATTTTCAGATGCTTTCTAGTTTTTCTTACTTTGGTCTACAAGGTCAAGGCTCGTGGAAGAGTGAGGATACTGAATGGATCAGGATGTACCAGAGGAAAAGGAACAGTAGAAAGGGGTGGCTTGGGGGGGGGGGTGGCAACAGCAGTGTTGAAGGTTAAATAGAGGGAGACTTGGACAAATAAGGGAAGTGGGGAGCAAAGTGTGGAAGAGAAGGATGCATGGGGTGGACAAGATGGATACAAAAGCACTCGCTCAGGAATGAAAAACTGAAAATTTGGAAGAAGGGTGGCTTGGAGGTGGGGTGTTGATGGGTGTAGAAAATATCATGGTTTTGGATGGGGGTGATCTGAGATGGTGATGAACAGCTGTCTTGAAGACCTGGAGGGAAGAATGAAATTGAAGAGAATGTGGAAGTGTATTTCACATGTTGTGAAAAAGCGGAACAAATGAGAGGTGGTGAGCAGTGATTCCACATTTTTGGAGGTTCACCAGAAGAGGTTGATGATGGACCACGTGCACCCTGCAGAATCCTGAGGGGTGGGGTGCACTTAAAGAGGAGAGGGTGCAAGACCAGAATGGAGGCGATAGAAGACGGACCATCGACCTGTCTGCGATGGGAAAGTGATAGGCCCATAGTCTCAGCTTCATCACAGGAGATTCCGATTATCTTGAAGGCCGTGGTTTCCACGGTGAGCAAGCTGAGCAAGGTGTGAGGCAGGGGAGCCAGCCCAGAGGGGGAAAGCAGTACTCCATCAAGCTGTAGATGAAGGCCTTGAAGGTGGATATGAGTTCAGGTGTCCCAAGGAAGGACTTTGTATGACGGAGGATGCCCTGTCAGTGACTGGCTATGGAGGCCAAATTGGGGAAGTGGGGAGGAAATTATTTATAATTCCAAAGTGCATTCGTAACTGACAGTTTTGTTTAGTTTGTGCAGCTGTGTTAACACTTTCTTGTTTCGGGTGAGAGTGTTCACATTCAGGCCAATGATAGAGGAAGTGAAGGTTCACAGTCCTTTGTATGGTTTGACTTTCAGGCTGTTGGAGTATCTTGCTTGGAATTGAAGACTATCAATTGGCAGATTGTAAGGCAGGCTTGGAAGTTGCAGAACTCTGATCTTTGATGTTGCTGCTGTGGAGAAGCATAGATACTCATGGTTTCAGGCTTGTTGGTAATAAACTCTCCTAGCATGCTGCAGGAAAAGAGCCAGATGATTCAAAGAAATCCTGACAAAACACCTCTGTCACTGTTTTCACGACACGGTCCATGGACAGTGCTTATTCATCAAAGTCACGTGATGCGACAGCCAACTTTAAATCTTGTTGAAGCCCATCATTGAACACAAGGAGAGAGTTCTTTTGATCAGACTGCTCCTGACCATCAGCGGCAAAGTGTGCAACAAGATGACTCTTGAGCCTTGATTTGTTGATTGTCTTTCCGAGACCAAGAGCGGAGAGGCGCTGCTCATACAATGCATGTATCCCAGAGAGCTTGAAAATGGAGGATCCCTTTTCAATGTTGTTTTCGATACAAGAAACCAGCTCAGCAAATGCACGAGATTGCACAATTGTCTCATCATTACTGGATGTTCCTCTCTCCCTCCCTCCCTCCCTCCCTCTCTCTCTCTCCCCTACCAAGTCATCTGCAATTAATGCCAACAGGTCTGTGTGCCCTGAGCCCTGAGTTTTTGTGCCCTGAGTGCAATGTACCAATGTGCCCTGAGTGCAATGTACCAATGTGCCCTGAGTTTTTCTACAAAATGCAATCTGTGATAAATCTTTCGAAATTGCCATTTAAGGCGCTGTCACACCTTGACGTCTTAGCCAGCAATGGCAACGTATAAAAATGTATGTAAAATATTGGCGTACGCTAAAGCTTTGAGGTTTTTTTTTTTAAAGTTTTCGTCGTATTCATAACGTGTTGGTCGTATGCATAACATATTAGTAATGGGCACAGAACGTTTCGTTGTGTTATAGATAACTTGTACCAACGAATGCTTAGCCTGTTGTCGGCGTTCACAACCTATGCCCAACGATAGTTTAACTTAGGCATAGCGCGTTGCACGTATCACCGACGAAGTCGTGGCGTAGCCTGTTAAAAACCTGCCGCACGCCGATTTAAATCATAACCGCCTGAAAATTGGAAGTGTCAACATCGCAGTCACACCTTGACGATTTAGCCAGCGTATGCCGACCTATGAAAAATGTGTGTAAAACGCTGGCACACGTCGAATACGGTATGGGTAAGTTGTGTATACGTTAGGAGCACGCTGAAAAATGAGGAAGTACGCTGTCATATTCCGTGGTACGTCTAGTACGTCGTGAAATTTCAAGCATGCTGAAAATTTTATGACGTACTCGACGTATGGCTCACAAGTTCCGCATACGCTGGCATAAGTTCTCTGCACGCTCCGCGATTGTTGACACACGTCGGACACACATTACTTGTAAGTTACTCATAAGTCGAAACACGTCGAGGTAATGTTTAGCATACCCTAAACTTAATTTTTAACCTATGAGTAACGTGCTTTGAACCTATGAGTAGCGTGCTTTAAACCTATGTGTAACATATCTCAAACGCACATTGCCGTTTGTAGACGAATTTGATTGACGTCTTCCGGACGACCACAGAACTTACTGAACGTGTTTCTAACTTACATCTACCGTATAATGGCGTATTGGCAGCATTTTGGGGAATTGGTATATACAAATGGGCTTCACAAGAGGAACCCGTCAGTGTTCCAGACTCCATATTGAGTAGATGTCAGTACTATCAGTAGTAGGTGAGCGTGTCAGTTGTAGTAGTAGTAGTAGTCGTAGTATTGGTAGTAGTAGTATGTCCATGTCAGTAGTAGTAGGTGAGCGTGATGGGGAGGGTGTGGGTGATGATGGATCCTCGTTGCGTCCACAAATAGGAGACTACTTTGCACCTTTGTTCGATGTTCTTTTCGGCTAATTTTTTTTCTCATTCCCACGATGAACTATTTTTTTGTTTTAGTTTTAAAAGTATTCAAAACGACTAGGACAAATGCATAATGTACTCGTAATGAACACAGAACGCTTCGATAACTTATACATAAGTTATACCAACGATTGATTAGCGTGTTTTAGGCGTCCACAACCTATGCCCAACGATAGTCTAACCGCTCTAATGTATGCATAGCGTGGCAGCGTATCGTCGACGATTACGTGAGGTTTTCTATTCATAGGCTGCAACTTCACTTTTAATAAATGGCTGTCACTCGACTATTGTTTTTGGACGCTGGTGCTCGGCAATTGAAATCGTTTCCATTGAACGAGTTAAATCGCTTCCACTGGACTATTGAAATGATTTAATAATAATGCTTGGTTATCCTTGGACCCACTCTGGCGAGCAGCTCATCGAACATCGCTGGGGCATTCACAGGAAGTTGATGAAGGATGCATGGTCCTTGTTCCGGAGTTCCACCATGAGCTGGTCATATATGCTGTAATGGCGTCGCCTCTCGATCCATGGTCTGACCCAGTTCCTTCTCCTCCGTTCACGTCTTCTTCTCCCGGCTCTATTGGCACGCAACTGGTGCAGTGTCAACTCGATGAGATCATGTTGATGTTCGAAGACAGGTAGGTATTGTCGTCTCAGCGTTGCCGTATCCTCCATCTCACGGAATGACATGGACATGTACTCACCACGAAGTCTAAAAAAAACAGACGGGTTCCTCCTGCGAAACCCCTTTTTATATACCAATTCCCCTAATCGCTGCCAATACGCCATTATACGGTATCTGTAAGTTAGAAACACGTTCATTAAGTTCTGTGGTCGTCCTGAAGACGTCAAATACGTCTACATACATATTTGTGCATAAGACATGCTTTACAAATAATTCCCAAGCACGTTACTCATAGGTTATAAATAAGTCACGGGTACCCTAAACATTACTTTGACGTGTTTCGACGTATGAGGAACTTTCAAGTAACGTGTTGCGAAGTGTGAACAACGTTCGTGTAGCGTACTTACAAAACGCTACTCGTAGGTTAGAAATAAGTTTCGGGTACGCTAAACATTACCTCGACGTGTTTCGAATTATGAGTAACTTACAAGTGACGTGTGTCAACGATCGCATAACGTGCCTACAACTTATGGCCAGCGTAGCGGAACATGTGAGTCATACGCCAGCATACGTCGTAAAATTTCAAGCATGCAAAACTTTGAGGATAAACCAAAGTACAACGTTTAAAGCCAGCGTACTACGACTTATGGCAGTGTTTTTCAGCGTGCTCTTAACGTATACAAAACGTACCCATAACGTATTCGACGTGTGCCAGCTTTTAAGACAAATTTTTCATTAATCGGCATACGCTGGCTAAATCGTAAAGGTGTGACAGCGGCTTTAGATTTCCTCTCACTCTGTTCGCAACCATCACTTTTTCGCTGCTTTCCATGTCGATCTCTCCTTTCCAACTTGGAGTTTGCAAACATGAGTTGGCATGATTTGTGCCATTTTAAACGTCGTCGCAATAGTGTATTCACGCTGCCCAGTTCAGCAACAATAAACTCGACAGGAAGTGATTTTGCAGAAAGTGATCACCCTGCACAGATCACCCAGCGTTTTGCAGAAACTCTTCATCGGAATTCAATCCTTTTTCAATAAATCTGTCTGGGCATTTTAAATCTCCATCAATTACACATATATTGGACTTTTCCCAGTACATTCTGTCCGTCTTAGGAGCTTCTTTCATCGAAATGAAAATCGGGAAAATATTTTTCTTTTTACTGCAATTGACCAGACTCAGTGGATAGTGAGAGCGTCCGCTCCAAGTCTGGGAGGTCAGCAGATAAAGCTCTGGCCGAGTCATACCAAAGACTTTAAAAATGGTGTGTGCTGTTTGCTTGGAATCAAGTCCTTTGCCATCAAATCTGTCCGAGCATTTTAAACCACCATCATGTCCGCAGATAATGCACTTTCCCAGTCCATTCTGCCTGTCTTTGGAGCTTCTTTCATTGGAATCCATATTCTTGACATTCAGCATTTGAAAGATTAATAGCACAATCCCAATAGGTTACCATCTATGGGGAGGAGGAAATTCCTCCTGAGGTATGGGATGTAACCTTGTTTGATAATGGAGTGGTAGGATGTTAAAAATGCCACCATTTTTGTCGATATATATATATATATATATATATATATATATATATATATATATATATATATATATATATATATATATATATTGTTATGGCTGTGGAAATTTGCAATACACCAGGAAGGTCCTCAGGTTAGATATATCGATTAACTCATGTGTAGTTAGTCCACACCCGTTGTTTCGAGGGAATATGTGTGATTCATCCGGGCTGCGACGCTTTGAGTTAGCCATTTTTCTTTCTCTATTGTTATTTTGGACCAATAATCTCCCAACAACTCAAACACCGCCACCTTCGCCTCTTTACCTCCACAACTTCATCCCGCAAACATCGCTTCACCGCCATTCTCAAACAACGCCCCCAAACAACCAAACCACCACAGCAAACCCTCCACCACCTTCGCCTTTCTCCTTCCACAACCATCTGCCACGCCACCTGTTGGCACCGAGCGTCGTGCTGTCCAGGGCCCGTTCGGTGATTGTTGCCGAACGCGTAAAGCCGCGAGTACAAATGGATGCCTTTACGGGAGAGGAAATCGGATCAGGGGAGGCTCACGACCCCTTTTTCTCCATCCAATGGGCGAGCGTCGGGCGGTGTGGCCCCGCCCCCAAGCGCAATGCATGTGGATTCCTTTTCGGAGGAAATTCGGATCAAGAAAGGCTCACGCCTCTTTTTGCCCAACCAATGGCTGAACATCGGGTGGGGTGGCCCCGCCTCCAAGCGCGTTTTGATCCTCGAATTTACATACACGCTCCTCCCCCGGTCTATAAAGACGCGAGCACAAGGCGACTCGCGTGTGTTGGGCTGGCTGGTCGAGTGAAGACGGAGGTCGTGGAGTCTGAGTCATGTGTTTGCGGGGATCGGACGGCGAAGGCGACGGAGCTCGGAGTTGAGGTCGAGGGACGAGTCGCGGAGTGAAGCAGGGACGCGGAAGAGGGCTCAGGGGCGAGAGTTCGCCGGAGTCGATGCTTTCCCAAGGCCCCGCTAGCGGGACGGAGCGTCCGCCATTCCCCTCTCTCCACCCCGAGCATCAACAATTCCCTCCATCCGCGCTGAGATAGCGCCGGTAACCCCGTCCGTTCCCCACCCCAACCGTGGTGTCGACCGACCAACACGTGCCTGCGCAACGCACGCCTAAAGGAGCTCACCAACCACACCAGGGGCACGGAGTCAGGCATGTTACGCTTACATTGCGGCGAGCCCGCCATCGCGCCACGAGGGCGCGGGTAAGACCCCTTCGGTCTCGTGGACCTGGCCGCTCACCCAGGTCCCACGTACATTTGGTCCACGGACCTGTCTGCCCCCTTGCCTATGAGGGTGGCTTTTATTTGCTTTTTGTATAAATGTGTGTGTTGCCAGTCTTTTAAGTAAACCTGAATAAGTGCTTGTACATTGCTTTATTCGGTTGTAGCTCTACATTGTTTTCATTGCTTTGACTGTTATATGTGCATTCTTACTGTATGGCTGTGAATACGTGCTTGCCTTGTGTGTGTGTGTGTGAAATAAAAGTGCTTGTCAAATTGTTTCCCGTTTCGTTGCGTCCTTTCCTTTGTTTGAAAGTTCCATCTTGCATCACGGAAGGAATTGGTAGAAGGGTGTAAGCACCCAGTAAATAATGACGTCAGTCGGGGCCGGCGATAACACCGCTCGGTTATCACTGAAGCATGGAACGGACCGTTTAAGCGGTTCGTGTCCTCGGCCGGCCAGCGGCAAGGTACGATCGCCCGATTAACTACCCACGCAGGTACTTAGGTAGGTCGAGTTGGGCGAACAACCCTATCCTGCGCGGGTGGCCGATTGGCACGATTGTGGTGTCGTCAAAAGACCCACAATCGTGCCAATAGCTCCTGGCGGTAGTTCCACGGAGGGTCACGACTGAATTGTCCGATCCGGTCGGCAACGCGGTCGCGATTTGAGTTACGTGGCCGATCGCACACCGGGCGGTCCAGATTTCGTAACTATATATATATATATATATATACATACATATATATATATATATATATATATATATATATATATATATATATATATATATATATATATATATATATATATATATATATATATATATATATATATATATATATATATATATATGAGCCTGGTGTTGGCGCAGTGGCTTGGGATCCAAAAGGTCCTGAGTTCAAGCCCCGTTGGGCCACTGAATTAATACACCAGGGGGTTGACTCAGCCTGTCATCCTTCTGAGGTCGGCAAAATGAGTACCACTATACTGGGCCGGTGTATACCCCGGTTAAAATAGGTGTACCATATCCCTGTGTCGTAAGAGGCGACCAGGGTTGCGTCAGGAAGGGCATCCGGCGTAAAACATGTGCCAAATCACTATGCGCATCATACGGATGATCCGCTGTGGCGACCCCTAACGGGAGCAGCCGAAAGAAGAAGGAGAAGATATATATATATATATATATATATATATATATATATATATATATATATATATATATATATATACATACATATACACATACAGTAGACTAGGCGTAAGTCGTCACCATCGGGACCGAGAAAAAAGTGACGACTTAGAAATGTGATGACTTACATGTATGCGAACATTCATGATGACTGTGGGGTGAAGGATGAAGTCGCGCGTGGCCTGGACACATGTGTGAGAGCCGGCTATTGTACCAAAAGGAAAACACAATCCTCGGGGCATAGGTGGGGGTGAGTTAGTGAGTTGGAAAGTGATCAAGCAAAGATGGAATTCATGAATCAGTTTATCAAAAGTAAAGATAATGAACAACTCTGTAAGGCAACTCGTATACCATCGGTGATGGTATGGTGACAAATTACATGACACAGTCATCGTGGTGATGATTACCACTCAATGCCTATGTGTAAGTGAGTGCGGTAATGTACAAAACAAGCCAATATAAAACCATGATCGGACTTCAACACTAAGCTCGATCGATCCTTTACTTCTTCGTGAAGTAATCCGTTATGTTTGACTGCCTCAAACTCTTGGGCATCTGGTGCATGAGAAAGGATTCAAACCGGTCATTGTATTCCATGATGTTGGCTGGGCAATCCTCCACCGAAAGACAGTATCGGCCGAATATTTGGCCGAATCGGCCAAAACCGAATATTTGGCTGAGTCGACATTTGCCGAAACCAGATGATGAGCGTGTCATCGACATCTTCAAAGGACACACATTTCACATTTCCCACCGGCCTCACGATCTTCTCCACTTGTGCAAATATCTTGCCCTTATTCTTCAAGATATCGTTCAATGTCTGCCGTTTGATGTCCAACTTCTCAGCTATGTCTGTTTTCTTCATCAGTGGATTTGCCTCGCAAAACTGGATAATGTCGTATTTTTCTTGGTAGGTTTTAGTTGTAAGCTTACGCTTAGTCGCCATTGTCCTGCCTGCAGTGCGATCAACGTGTGTACGCAGTTATAAATAGCCTATCACTGGCGGTGTACACCAATGAGCGAGCATCACGATTCCATGATATAGGGCTTCTCATGAGGCAGCAGTTCCGTGTGACGAGTTAGGAGTGGTAATTTACTTGAGTTTCCATTACGTGGGAATGGACAACATCTGATGACTTAGACGAAGTGACGACTTAGAAATGACGACTTACAGAGGGATGACCCTTTATTCAAAGGGATTTAACATGAGATAAATTCGGGACTTTTTGACGCTGCCGACTTAGGCGAAGTGACGAGTTACACACTGCCGACTTACACCTAGTCTACTGTGTGTGTATATGTATATATGTATATATGTATATGTATATATATATATATATATATATATATATATATATATATATATATGTATATGTATATATATATATATATATATATATATATATATATATATATATGTATGTATATATATATATATATATATATATATATATATATATATATATATATATATATGCATACATACATACATACATACATACATACATACATACACACACTCCCAAACTGCAGCGTCGTTGCTATTGAGCACAATGCCTTTCAAAATCACATTTTTCTTTGTTTGAAATTGGAATAATGTCCAGATACTCTTTGTGTGAATGGAGCACTGAGTTTTGTTGAATTTTTTTTTTTTGTTGTTGTCTTTTTTTCAATTTTTGTAAATTTTTTACAATTTTTACAATTTTTGTAAAAATACATTATTTTCTTTGTTGCTATACTGAATGAAAATCAAAAACCTCCATTTCTTTGACCATTGTGAGTATCTTGTTCATGAATATAACTTTTTGAATTCCCTTCATCCTTCGGTGACAAAACTGAAATGCTGGAAAATGATGGGTCCAGACTTGTTCGATAAATATCAGATTATGAAAGTGTAAAAGGGATTCAGAAATTATCCCTTGCCAAACCACAATAATAATAGGCCCGATTGACCTGTCGCTCACCGGGGTTTTGTCATCCAAAATGAGGTCACTTCTTCAGGTGATTTTGACGTTTTGACCTGGCAATGAGATGCCTTTGACAGAATAATTTTATGACGGGATTGACACCAATTCAGTGGGATCCAGAAGGGAAGTTGATCTCAAATTCTGGTTGAAATGTCATGCTTATTCTGTAAAGCATCGAAGTGCAAGAAATGAAATGCAAACCATCAAATACTGAATTTTCTTTGTGTGCAAGATACATGACTGCATGGGTATCACATGGCAATAAATGTGGCTGATACTATGAAGCAAAAATCAATGTGTTAATGTGATTTATGACCCTTATTTGAGATTAAAATGTGACATTTAGCATTTGACAAGCCAAACAATGACATTGGTTTATTGCTTAGTATTTGAGTAAAATCTGCTCACCACCATCTCAGATCATCCTCAATCCAAAACAATGATCTTTTTTTTTACCCTCGTTAACCAATCCCTCCTTCCACATTTCCAGTTTTCCCTCCTGCTCCTGAGAGTTTCCTTTTGTATCCATCTTGTCAACCCCATGCATCTTTTCCTGACCCCCATTCCTCTCTACACCCATTGTTTATCCAAAGTCTCCCTCTATCTTGGCCTTCAACTCTGTCTCTGTCTCTATCTCTGTCTCTCTCCCCTGTTAGTTTTGTCCTGTTGCATCCTGATCCATTCAGTGTACCAGTACCTCTTCCACAAGCTCCAAATATCTGCACAAAATAATGAAATAAAAGTCAAAAAGATTGCTTCATTTCATTTTCACTCCACAATGATCCACTTAAAATGCACGTTAAGAGGATGGCTTAAACTTTAGGAAGATTTCTGCCAAGTATTGTACAAACCCACCAGTGGTTTCAGAGGTTTATAAAGTAACCAGACAGGCTGATGGACATACAGATAACCACCAAGGCATAAGCTCCCATGTACATTGTCCAAGTTTGCAAAAGAAAATGGAACTTTGTTGATGCACTCGTGTTGCAAACACAAGTTTCCAGCTGAATACACAGTTTTGTTTTGTTATTGCTTCCTTGTTTTATTATGTACAAGACATGACTCCTGCTTTCTGATTTTTGCATCAATACTTCTCAGTTGCTTGTGGTCTTGATGTGTGTTTTTTCCCTATCTTCCTCAACATTATCTCTCCATTGCTGAAATAAAAGGAAGAAGTTGTGCAAGAGGCCATGCTGATTATGGCAAAGTTGCATTACTTGGAAGGCTCTGCAAAGAATGCATTAAGCATGTACACACATGCTCATCTGGATGAAATAAATCTTGTCAGCGCCCCCACTTACAAAATCCGCATGTTGGCTGAGGCTCATGCGATTAAAGGTGAGCTATTTTCATGTTTCAAAAAAAACAAAACAAAATTCTCCGTTCTTGTCACGTGACTTCAAAGTGTTTTTGTAGACATTGTTCTGTTTCAGATGCCATTATTCCCCCCCCCCCTTTTTTCTGAGGAAAATAACACGGTGATGATGTAATCGGCTCTATCTGTCTGTCTATCACTCTGTCTCCCCTGAAACGGTTGTGCAGAAATTCACCAAATTAAGTGGTTGTGATTACCACATGGCAGGAAGGTGCAAGAGCAGTATCATTTTTGGTCCCACCACCCGGGGCAGGATCAAAAGGTGTTCCCATAAAATGCTATTACGGGACACATTTTAAAACATGTTTACATGGAACTTTGTACATGCAAACACCATTGGGGGAACGCATGAGATGTGTGATGACTTTTTGGGGTGATTTGGCCCCCTGTTCATACCCCAGGTCATGGGAACTTCTGCTCATAGGGGTCAAAACGGGGGGGGGGGGGATTTGATATTCGGTCATTCCTGGTAGAACTTTTTACCATCTTTCAACTTTGCTTTCGGTGGGCAGCATGGGGATTTGTGATGACGCACAATCGACTTCACTTCGTTACCCTCGCCGAAGGATTCGGAGAGGGTATTGCGTTCGGGTCCGTTTGTTTGTCTGCACAGAACTTTCATGTTTTTCTCCACAACTGCTTGTCGGATTGAGATGAAATTTTCACCATTGGTGCGACTACTCATGCAGAATGTTTTCATGATAATTATGATGTCGTAGATCATGTGGTGTGGCAGCCATCTTGGAAAACAGAAAAACTTTGGACCTCTGTATCTCTGAAACTGCACCAAGGAAAACAATTGAAACTTGGCACATAGCAAGTACTCCTCATGTGGAATGAGTTATTTTTTAATGTCATAGGTGCCCTCGTTATGATGTCATCATTGCAAATGTAGAATGCCACACCCGATCGGTATGAAATTTTTTTGGGGTTATTTAGGGATAAAATGGTCCACAGAAAAAAAATTTCCATATCATTGGTCACGTGATTCGGCAGCCATATTGTTTAAAAAAATAATAATAAACCTTCAAAAATCTTTTCTCTGAAGTGGCTGAACAGATTGAGGCAAAACTTTGCACGTATGACTGCCTATCCATAAGGAACAAAAGGGTCACATATATGACGTCGTAGGTCACATAGTTTGGCAGCCATATTGGATTTACCTTAAAACCCATAAATCTCTTCTCCAGAACGGCTGTACAAATCGAGGGAAACTTCACACAAATATTCCCCAACCCATGGGTGTTCAAGTGGCATCAAGCAAGTACTCATGGGGAATGAGTGTGGTATTTTTATGACGTCATCGGTGCCCTCGTTATGACGTCATTGCATATGTAGAATGCTACATCTGATCAGTAAAAAAAAAATTTGGAGGTTTATCTCGGGATAAAATGGTCCACAAAAATTTTTGATGATGTCTTCGGTCATGTGCTTCAGCAGCCGTATTGTTTTTTTTTGTTTTTTTTAACCTTCAAAAAACCATCTTCGCTGAAAAGATCGAGGCGAAACTTTACACATATGACCGCCTATCCATGAGGAACAAAAGGGTTACATATATGACGTCATATATCACAAGGTTTGACAGCCATATTGGATTTACCCTTAAACGTATAAAAATACACTACTCAAAAGAAGTCCTGGCGAGGGTTTGCAATCTCTGATCGCTCTTTTTCTTGTTTCACATATTTTAGTTTTGTTTTTAGTTTTAAAAACTTTTTTTTATTTGTACGAATGTAGCTTTTTTGTTTTCAAATATGTGAGTTTTTAAAATACTGTATAAATGTTTTTGCATAAACCATTATTTTATTATCCTACGCATGCAAAGCAAAAAGTGGGGTGCAGCAATTGGTTTACTGTCTGTCCTTCCATCCGTCAGTCTACAAATGTCAGTTTATGATCGGGGAACAATTTGATTTCGATTGAATGTTATATTTTGAACACTAATCTCAAAAATATACTGCAGTTTAGTTGTACTTCAGTTTTGAATTTGCCCCGATCGCGCATGTACAGAGAGGAGTGAGATAATTATTTTACTCTGTCTGCCTGTCTGGCAGTCAAATAGAATTGAAAATTATTCGAAGCAGGAAACCAAGCTGTTTTTAAAGACGTCATAAAGGATACAGACGACAGGTGTGAAGAACACTTGTAACGTGTGAAATAAGGTGGCGTAAAAGACACAACATCTCCAGCGGTAATCTTCCATATTTTCTTTTTCTCTCTCCGACCTTTAAAGTCTATTTTATTTAATTTGAATTGTATATTTGAATACTGTACGACACAAATCGCCTTTTTAATGATTTGTGTACCACATGATTCCGCTTCTCTCTCAGTGATGGTTGGAGGCTCCAAACCTCAAAGAAGAGGTCAGAATTGTCTCACTGGATATTTATTGGACTTTGGATATCGTCTGCGATCGTGCTCTTTTTGCCACGATGGCTGTCTGTGACATAAATGGCTGTCTTCATACCTGGCACTATGACTTCCTTCACTCACACAATTGATGCTTTACTATCGATAGAACCATCCCTCTCTTCTTCCAGTGTAGGCTGGAAATTCCCACAGCAGTCTTGTTCCTCCTCTCGATGAATGACATCTCTAGTGCTTTGGATTTTTTTGACATCTTTATTTTTTAGATGCAGGTCTGTTGAATAGAAAATGTCTTTCAATCCTGGCAGATATCATAATCCCATGCTCTCACTCCAGAAGGATTGTCAAATTAACTTGGCTGAATGTTTCCAAGGTCAGCCACTGGAAGAGGCTTAATCACTTAAAATTCTAGGTCTCAGCATTAGCCATGACTTCTAATGGGGCAACCACTCTTACTGGCTCTCATTCTAGATCCATTTGTATTAGCTCTCTCAGTTTCAGTCTCTCTCTCTCTCTCTTTCTCTCTCTCTCTCTCTCTCTCTCTCTCTCTCTCTCTCTCTCTCTCTCTCTCTCTCTCTCTCTCTCTTTCTCTCTTTCTCTCTTTCTCTCTTTCTCTCTTTCTCTCTTTCTCTCTTTCTCTCTTTCTCTCTTTCTCTCTTTCTCTCTTTCTCTCTTTCTCTCTTTCTCTCTTTCTCTCTTTCTCTCTTTCTCTCTTTCTCTCTTTCTCTCTTTCTCTCTTTCTCTCTTTCTCTCTTTCTCTCTTTCTCTCTTTCTCTCTTTCTCTCTTTCTCTCTTTCTCTCTTTCTCTCTTTCTCTTTTTTTCTCTCTCTCTCTTTCTCTCTTTCTTTCTTTCTCTCTTTCTCTCTTTCTCTCTTTCTCTCTTTCTCTCTTTCTCTCTTTCTCTCTTTCTCTCTTTCTCTCTTTCTCTCTTTCTCTCTTTCTCTCTTTCTCTCTTTCTCTCTTTCTCTCTTTCTCTCTTTCTCTCTTTCTCTCTTTCTCTCTTTCTCTCTTTCTCTCTTTCTCTCTTTCTCTCTTTCTCTCTTTCTCTCTTTCTCTCTTTCTCTCTTTCTCTCTTTCTCTCTTTCTCTCTTTCTCTCTTTCTCTCTTTCTCTCTTTCTCTCTTTCTCTCTTTCTCTCTTTCTCTCTTTCTCTCTCTCTTTCTCTCTTCTCTCTCTTTCTCTTCCCCCTCTCTTTCTCTTCCCCCCTCTCTTTCTCTTCCCACCTCTCTTTCTCTTCCCCCTCTCTTTCTCTTCTCTTTCTCTCTTTCTCTCTTTCTCTCTTTCTCTTTCTCCCCCTCTCTTTCTCTTCCCCCCTCTCTTTCTCTTCCCCCTCTCTTTCTCTTTCTCTTCCCTCTCTTTCTCTTCCCCCTCTCTTTCTCTTCCCCCTCTCTTTCTCTTCCCCCTCTCTTTCTCTTCCCCCCTCTCTTTCTCTTCCCCCTCTCTTTCTCTTCCCCCTCTCTTTCTCTTCCCCCTCTCTTTCTCTTCCCCCCTCTCTTTCTCTTCCCCCCTCTCTTTCTCTTCCCCCCTCTCTTTCTCTTCCCCCTCTCTTTCTCTTCCCCCCCTCTCTTTCTCTTCCCCCCTCTCTTTCTCTTCCCCCCTCTCTTTCTCTTCCCCCTCTCTTTCTCTTCCCCCCTCTCTTTCTCTTCCCCCTCTCTTTCTCTTCCCCCCTCTCTTTCTCTTCCCCCCTCTCTTTCTCTTCCCCCCTCTCTTTCTCTTCCCCCCTCTCTTTCTCTTCCCCCTCTCTTTCTCTTCCCCCTCTCTTTCTCTTCCCCCCTCTCTTTCTCTTCCCCCTCTCTTTCTCTTCCCCCCTCTCTTTCTCTTCCCCCCTCTCTTTCTCTTCCCCCCCTCTCTTTCTCTTCCCCCCTCTCTTTCTCTTCCCCCTCTCTTTCTCTTCCCCCCTCTCTTTCTCTTCCCCCCTCTCTTTCTCTTCCCCCCCTCTCTTTCTCTTCCCCCCCTCTCTTTCTCTTCCCCCTCTCTTTCTCTTCCCCCCTCTCTTTCTCTTCCCCCCTCTCTTTCTCTTCCCCCCTCTCTTTCTCTTCCCCCCCTCTCTTTCTCTTCCCCCCTCTCTTTCTCTTCCCCCTCTCTTTCTCTTCCCCCCTCTCTTTCTCTTCCCCCTCTCTTTCTCTTCCCCCTCTCTTTCTCTTCCCCCCTCTCTCTCTCTCTCTTCCCCCTCTCTTTCTCTTCCCCCCTCTCTTTCTCTTCCCCCTCTCTTTCTCTTTCTCTTCCCCCCTCTCTTTCTCTTCCCCCTCTCTTTCTCTTCCCCCTCTCTTTCTCTTCCCCCCTCTCTTTCTCTTCCCCCCTCTCTTTCTCTTCCCCCTCTCTTTCTCTTCCCCCCTCTCTTTCTCTTCCCCCCTCTCTTTCTCTTCCCCCCTCTCTTTCTCTTCCCCCCTCTCTTTCTCTTCCCCCCTCTCTTTCTCTTCCCCCCTCTCTTTCTCTTCCCCCCTCTCTTTCTCTTCCCCCCCTCTCTTTCTCTTCCCCCTCTCTTTCTCTTCCCCCCTCTCTTTCTCTTCCCCCCTCTCTTTCTCTTCCCCCCCTCTCTTTCTCTTCCCCCCTCTCTTTCTCTTCCCCCCTCTCTTTCTCTTCCCCCCTCTCTTTCTCTTCCCCCCTCTCTTTCTCTTCCCCCCCTCTCTTTCTCTTCCCCCCTCTCTTTCTCTTCCCCCCTCTCTTTCTCTTCCCCCTCTCTTTCTCTTCCCCCCTCTCTTTCTCTTCCCCCCTCTCTTTCTCTTCCCCCCTCTCTTTCTCTTCCCCCCTCTCTTTCTCTTCCCCCCTCTCTTTCTCTTCCCCCCCTCTCTTTCTCTTCCCCCCCTCTCTTTCTCTTCCCCCCCTCTCTTTCTCTTCCCCCCTCTCTTTCTCTTCCCCCCTCTCTTTCTCTTCCCCCCTCTCTTTCTCTTCCCCCCTCTCTTTCTCTTCCCCCCCTCTCTTTCTCTTCCCCCCTCTCTTTCTCTTCCCCCCCTCTCTTTCTCTTCCCCCCTCTCTTTCTCTTCCCCCCTCTCTTTCTCTTCCCCCCTCTCTTTCTCTTCCCCCTCTCTTTCTCTTCCCCCCTCTCTTTCTCTTCCCCCTCTCTTTCTCTTCCCCCCTCTCTTTCTCTTCCCCCCTCTCTTTCTCTTCCCCCCCTCTCTTTCTCTTCCCCCCTCTCTTTCTCTTCCCCCCTCTCTTTCTCTTCCCCCCTCTCTTTCTCTTCCCCCCCTCTCTTTCTCTTCCCCCCTCTCTTTCTCTTCCCCCCCTCTCTTTCTCTTCCCCCTCTCTTTCTCTTCCCCCCTCTCTTTCTCTTCCCCCCTCTCTTTCTCTTCCCCCCTCTCTTTCTCTTCCCCCTCTCTTTCTCTTCCCCCCTCTCTTTCTCTTCCCCCCTCTCTTTCTCTTCCCCCTCTCTTTCTCTTCCCCCCCTCTCTTTCTCTTCCCCCTCTCTTTCTCTTCCCCCCTCTCTTTCTCTTCCCCCCTCTCTTTCTCTTCCCCCCTCTCTTTCTCTTCCCCCCCTCTCTTTCTCTTCCCCCCTCTCTTTCTCTTCCCCCCTCTCTTTCTCTTCCCCCCTCTCTTTCTCTTCCCCCCTCTCTTTCTCTTCCCCCCTCTCTTTCTCTTCCCCCCCTCTCTTTCTCTTCCCCCCTCTCTTTCTCTTCCCCCCTCTCTTTCTCTTCCCCCCTCTCTTTCTCTTCCCCCTCTCTTTCTCTTCCCCCTCTCTTTCTCTTCCCCCTCTCTTTCTCTTCCCCCTCTCTTTCTCTTCCCCCCTCTCTTTCTCTTCCCCCCTCTCTTTCTCTTCCCCCCTCTCTTTCTCTTCCCCCTCTCTTTCTCTTCCCCCCCTCTCTTTCTCTTCCCCCCTCTCTTTCTCTTCCCCCCTCTCTTTCTCTTCCCCCCCTCTCTTTCTCTTCCCCCCTCTCTTTCTCTTCCCCCCCCTCTCTTTCTCTTCCCCCTCTCTTTCTCTTCCCCCCTCTCTTTCTCTTCCCCCCTCTCTTTCTCTTCCCCCCTCTCTTTCTCTTCCCCCTCTCTTTCTCTTCCCCCTCTCTTTCTCTTCCCCCTCTCTTTCTCTTCCCCCCTCTCTTTCTCTTCCCCCCTCTCTTTCTCTTCCCCCCTCTCTTTCTCTTCCCCCTCTCTTTCTCTTCCCCCTCTCTTTCTCTTCCCCCCTCTCTTTCTCTTCCCCCCTCTCTTTCTCTTCCCCCCTCTCTTTCTCTTCCCCCTCTCTTTCTCTTCCCCCCTCTCTTTCTCTTCCCCCCTCTCTTTCTCTTCCCCCCTCTCTTTCTCTTCCCCCCTCTCTTTCTCTTCCCCCCTCTCTTTCTCTTCCCCCCCTCTCTTTCTCTTCCCCCCTCTCTTTCTCTTCCCCCCTCTCTTTCTCTTCCCCCCTCTCTTTCTCTTCCCCCCTCTCTTTCTCTTCCCCCTCTCTTTCTCTTCCCCCCCTCTCTTTCTCTTCCCCCTCTCTTTCTCTTCCCCCCTCTCTTTCTCTTCCCCCCTCTCTTTCTCTTCCCCCCTCTCTTTCTCTTCCCCCCCTCTCTTTCTCTTCCCCCCTCTCTTTCTCTTCCCCCCCTCTCTTTCTCTTCCCCCCTCTCTTTCTCTTCCCCCCCTCTCTTTCTCTTCCCCCCTCTCTTTCTCTTCCCCCCTCTCTTTCTCTTCCCCCCCTCTCTTTCTCTTCCCCCCTCTCTTTCTCTTCCCCCCTCTCTTTCTCTTCCCCCCTCTCTTTCTCTTCCCCCTCTCTTTCTCTTCCCCCCTCTCTTTCTCTTCCCCCTCTCTTTCTCTTCCCCCCCTCTCTTTCTCTTCCCCCCTCTCTTTCTCTTCCCCCCTCTCTTTCTCTTCCCCCCTCTCTTTCTCTTCCCCCCTCTCTTTCTCTTCCCCCCTCTCTTTCTCTTCCCCCCTCTCTTTCTCTTCCCCCTCTCTTTCTCTTTCCCTCTCTTTCTCTTCCCTCCCTCTCTTTCTCTTCCCTCCCTCTCTTCCTCTTCCCTCCCTCTCTTTCTCTTCCCTCCCTCTCTTTCTCTTCCCTCCCTCTCTTTCTCTTTCCCTCTCTTTCTCTTTCCCCCTCTCTTTCTCTTCCCCCCTCTCTTTCTCTTCCCCCCTCTCTTTCTCTTTCCCTCTCTTTCTCTTTCCCTCTCTTTCTCTTTCCCTCTCTTTCTCTTCCCCCCTCTCTTTCTCTCTTTCTCTCTTTCTCTTCCCCCCTCTCTTTCTCTCTTTCTCTCTTTCTCTCTTTCTCTCTTTCTCTTCCCCCCTCTCTTTCTCTCTTTCTCTCTTTCTCTCTTTCTCTCTTTCTCTCTTTCTCTTCCCCCTCTCTTTCTCTCTTTCTCTCTTTCTCTTCCCCCTCTCTTTCTCTCTTTCTCTCTTTCTCTTCCCCCCCTCTCTTTCTCTTCCCCCCTCTCTTTCTCTTTCCCTCTCTTTCTCTTTCCCTCTCTTTCTCTTTCCCTCTCTTTCTCTTTCCCTCTCTTTCTCTTTCTCTCTTTCTCTTTCCCTCTCTTTCTCTTTCTCTCTTTCTCTTCCCCCTCTCTTTCTCTCTTTCTCTCTTTCTCTTCCCCCTCTCTTTCTCTCTTTCTCTCTTTCTCTTCCCCCCTCTCTTTCTCTCTTTCTCTCTTTCTCTTCCCCCTCTCTTTCTCTCTCTTTCTCTCTTTCTCTTCCCCCCTCTCTTTCTCTCTTTCTCTCTTTCTCTTCCCCCTCTCTTTCTCTCTTTCTCTCTTTCTCTTCCCCCCTCTCTTTCTCTCTTTCTCTCTTTCTCTTCCCCCTCTCTTTCTCTCTTTCTCTCTTTCTCTTCCCCCTCTCTTTCTCTCTTTCTCTCTTTCTCTTCCCCCTCTCTTTCTCTCTTTCTCTCTTTCTCTTCCCCCCTCTCTTTCTCTCTTTCTCTCTTTCTCTTCCCCCCTCTCTTTCTCTCTTTCTCTCTTTCTCTTCCCCCTCTCTCTTTCTCTCTTTCTCTCTTTCTCTTCCCCCCTCTCTTTCTCTCTTTCTCTCTTTCTCTTCCCCCCTCTCTTTCTCTCTTTCTCTCTTTCTCTTCCCCCCTCTCTTTCTCTCTTTCTCTCTTTCTCTTCCCCCCTCTCTTTCTCTCTTTCTCTTCCCCTCGGATACATATTTTCCCAGTAACTCCATGCTGGTTTAATTCCAAAAATCCAGGCTTTTGCCCCACCTCCACACTTTGTTTTATTTTTATTGTTTTTTTTTTACCTCTTCTCCGTTTGTGCAGCTCCTTGTGGAAGAAGTTATATTGTTGCGGGGTGTCGGCCACGAACACGACCGCTAGATGGAGCAATAGAGTCGGCTCGACCGATCACCTGGAATTCGGATCGTACTTCGGAAAACTACGGGTCCCTTTTTGGTCCGAAGTTCGCCAATAGACAGACCACCTGGGGTAGGGTCGATTGCCAATTTCAATTTACCAAAATACCCACTTGGTCCAACCTACCGGGGAAATTTACCCTCGACGGCTCCCGTACGGAACGAGCTGCTTAGCGTACTCGTTCCGTGTGCGATCCGAGCGGTTTGATCGCCGAGATCCGTCGGTACCAAATATCCCGTTGCAATGGCCTGGCTAATTTTGCAACACGCAGCACGCAAAGTCAATGAAGGAATAGACATGAATGAGCTGAAACGTTGAACAATCGGGGTATTTATTTACAATAGGGGTGGGGGGGGGGGATGAGGGGAGCACTTAAGGGCAGAGTTAAACCGAATATGAATAAATGCATGTATATACAGGCAAAAAGCACTTGTGCGATTCACTATTTAGCAGACGGGCCCACGGACACACACACACGTACAGACACCCAAAGAATCGGACCGAATGGTCTTTATTCAGATCTCCAGCCCGGAGGACAGTCGGGCTGAAGACCAGGGTCTGTCTTGGACCTGTCCACCTCGTATGGTCTTCAAGATGACTCGGTCCGGGCGCCAGCGGGAGGCGAGCCGAATCCAGGCACCCGCGAGCGACCCATGCGGTTCTTGCGGGGCGGATGGTGTCCCTCAAGCTCGCGCATTCGCCGGGAGAGGCACGGCGCCCAATACTTGTAGTCCTTGTCGGGGACTGGCGTCGCTCGAGCTCTCAATCGTGAGGAGGGGGACAAAGACGACGACCAAGACCAGCTTCTGTAGGCTCCTCAGGCTCCTCAGGCTCTCTACCAGCCAGGACCGATTCCCTTTTTATGCACTCCAGCGTGGCTCAACCTGTCCTCCACTCGGCGTGCTGCCCAGCGAATCGGTGGGTGGGGGCATGACCCCTCCCCCACTGAGTGCGCGGAGAATCCGGGAGCTGAGGGTTATCGTCGTTCTCTGCAGAACTGTAGGAAGCCGTTGCTGTCATCGTTGCTGTCTTTGCTGATGGTGTTATAAATAAAAAGGAAATCCTAACTATCAAAAGTAACTCACAGCGCACGAACGTTTATTTACCCATTGGACAAGGGAAAGGAAGCTATCTATAAAACACATTCTTACCGATGTAACTGATCTATAGGACCTGTATGTTGTGTGAGATAGGTTTCCAAATTCACAACAATATTGCATTCTTCCATCCAAGGCTTCAAGCAAGCCATATACAACCTTCTCATGTCATCCTCCATCCCTATATTTCCCATCAGACAGGTTGGTGGTCTCTGTCTAATACCGCCTCCTTTCTGGTCTTGCATTCTCTTCTTTTTCTGTGCCCTGCCTCCCCTCCCCCCCCGCACCCCGCCTCCCCCTAAAGGTTTCTGCAGGGCGCATGCAGTCCACCACCAACCCCGTTCTGGTGAAACTCCCACAACCCAATATCACTGCTCACCTCCACTCTTTCGTTCCACTTTTCTCCTGCCTGTGGAATCGATTGACACATTCTCTTCAATCTTATTCTTCTCTCCGGATTTTCAAGACAGCTGTTCACTACCATCTCAGATCATGCCCCCATCCAAAACTATGATATCGTCGGACCCCTATATATGGGGGATATGTTCGTTATTCGTGGGGGATATGTTCCTGGAAAATGTCGAGTACGTGAATAGTGGGGCATTGTTTCAATGGAAAAAGGGGCGATAGGTTCCTGGTTTATCATGATTCATCAGGGAAAATCATAAATCCCATGAAATATCGTGAATACGCCTGGGAAAAAACATGGGGGAAAAAAACGGCAATACTCCGCGAAAAACTGTGAGACCGTGAACACGCCCGTGGAAAACCGTGAAAACGGCTGCAAAAATGGGAGAGAAAAAATATATACATATATATATATATATATATATATATATATATATATATATATATATATATATATATATATATACATATATATATATATATATATATATATATATATATATATATATATATATATATATATATGAGCCTGGTGTTGGCGCAGTGGTTAGGGCAGCGGCTTGGGATCCAAAAGGTCCTGAGTTCAAGCCCCGTTGAGCCACTGAATTAATACACCAGGGGGTTGACTCAGCCTGTCATCCTTCCGAGGTCGGCGAAATGAGTACCAGTATACTGGGCCGGTGTATACCCCGGTTAAAATAGGTGTACCATATCCCTGTGTCGTAAGAGGCGACCAGGGTTGCGTCAGGAAGGGCATCCGGCGTAAAACATGTGCCAAATCACTATGCGGATCATAATGGATGATCCGCTGTGGCGACCCCTAACGGGAGCAGCCGAAAGAAGAAGAAGAGATATATACACATCCATATATATATACATCCATATATATATATAAATATATACATCCATATATATATATATATGTGTATATATATGTATATATATGTATATATATACATATATATATATTTAAAAACCGCATGGAATATGCGAAGCACAGGGCCGCGAATGTCGAAGCAGCTTGCATTTTATGAACTGAGAATACGCGGGGCCCGCAAATAGCGAATCTGCGAATAGCAGGGTCCAACAGTATTTTTTTCATCCCTGTTAACCCCTCCCCTCCACCAACCCCCCCCCATCCCTCCAAGCACATTTCCTCCCAAATTTACAGTTTTTTTTCTTCCTGAGATTTTGCTTCTGTATTAATGTTGTCCACCCCTCATGTCCTCACCTTGTCCTTATTCTTTCCCCAACTCCTTTATCTTCAAGGTGTCTCTCAAATTGTCCCTAAATGCTGCTGTTGTGTGTTTTTTTCCCCCTCCTGCTGTTCTGTTGTGTCCTGATCCAGTCTGTTCTAGCTCCTCCACTGTGTGTGTGTGCGTGTGCGTGTGTGTGTGCGTGTGTGCGTGCGTGTGTGCGTGCGTGTGTGCGTGCCTGCGTGCGTGCGTGCGTGCGTTTTTTAGGGGGTCAAATGCTTCAAGTAAAGTATGTATACATATAGATTATGATTGGTACACTTTATTTACTTTCCCAACACTGAGATCTGATGCTAAATAAACATTGAACATCATAAATGATCTCCCTCATGGAATAATTCATATGCACATTTATGCTGTCACATAAGGCCACATCCTCCAGTTCATCACACTTTTATTTACCATCTAAACCCACTCTGGGAAATCAGAGCAGAATCTGGGAAATTGGGCAGAATATCAAGACAAACGGCTTCTCTTCTAAAAGTTGTGTTGGTGTGTTTACAATCCACAAATGAATGCAAATGGCTGTGTTGATGCCCCCACCATTCCCCCACCATCCCCCCCACCTCCAAAAATGCAATGCTCCAAAATATTGCATCACTGCATGCACATTACAAGTTAGTTTGTTAGCCCAGCCCAAATTTATTTTACAAATATTTTGATAGAACCTTCATTATCCCACAAACCGTGATCACACTCTTGAGCAGCATTGTGCAAGGGAGGTGGGAGGGATGGTGAGTACAACAGAGGGATCACGGAGGTGTGGTGAGTGGGAGGGATGGCGAGCGCCAAGGGGGTGGGAGGGACGGCAGCGCGCAAGGGATGGATGATATATATATATATATATATATATATATATATATATATTATATATATATATTACATGCTCTACACCATTGGAGTCCAGCATATATTAAAAAACAAGATCACTTTTTAGAATCTGAATGCAACACAACATCTACACTTAAAAATTATACTTTACCCCAAAAAATGTACACTATACATAACACTCACGTATTCAT
>NC_140964.1:127059670-127063704 GCF_056783735.1 Eptatretus burgeri | reverse complement strand
ATTTGTTTATTTATTTATTTATTTATTTATAAATAATTCTCTTTATTCATTCTAATTCTTGCTTTTTCTTCTTTCATCTCTATATTCCTCTCTTTCATTATATGTTTCTCTAAAGGCGCTGTCACACCTTTACTTGACGATTTAGCCAGCAATGGCAACGTATAAAAATGTATGTAAAATGTTGGCATACGCTGAATTTTTTTAAGTTTTGGTTGTATTCATAACGTGTTGGTCGTATGCATAACATATTAGTAACGGGCACAGAACGTTTCGTTGTCTTATAGATAACTTATATCAACGAATGCTTAGCCTGTTGTCGGCGTTCACAACCTATGCCCAACGATAGGTTAACTTAGGCATAGTGCGCTGCACGTATTGCCGACGAACTCGTGGCGTAGCCTGTTAAAAACCTGCCGCACGCCGATTTAAATTGTAACCGCCTGAGAATTGGAAGTGTCAACCACGCAGTCACACCTTGACGATTTAGCCAGCGTATGCCGGCCTCTGAAAAATGTGTCTAAAACGCTGGCACATGTCGAATATGGTATGGGTAAGTTGGGTATACGTTAAGAGCACGCTGAAAAATGAGGAAGTACGCTGTCATATTTCGTGGTACGTCTAGTACGTCGTGAAATTTCGAGCATGCTGAAAATTTTACGACGTTCTCGCCGTATGGCTCACACATTCCGCTACGCTGGGAATAAGTTGTAGAGGCAGGATATGCGATTCTTGGCCTGTGTCGACACAAGTTCCTTGAAAGTTACTCATAAGTCAAAACACGTCGAGGGTAATGTTTCGCATACCCGAAACTTATTTTCTCCGTCAAGGCACATTTTCTTTTTTTTCTCCTTGGCTCCGTGAAGGCACGTTACGAAATATCTGAAGTTGTTGTTGTTTTTAATTTTTTAGCTTTATTTTATTTTTAAATCTATCACAAATTTTAAAAAATATATTCGAACATGTGCTTTTAAGTTTTCGACTTCGACATGGCAATATCCTCAAACAGAAAATTTTCACAGAGGAGGAACTAAGAATAAGACATGGGCAAACTGAAGAGGCAATCGGACGTGACATAATGGCACGTGACGAAATATCCGAAGTTATTGTTTTTTTGTTTTTTTTTTAAACGCTGCCAATACGCCATTATACGGTAGCTGTAAATTAGAAACACGTTCAGTAAGTTCTGTGGTCGTCCGGAAGACGTCAATCAAATACGTCAATATGCGTTGGTGGTATGTTACACATATGTTCAAAGCATGTTACTCATAGTTTAGAAATAAGTTTTGGGTACGCTAAGCATTACCTCAACGTGTTTCGACTTATGAGTAACTTACAAGTAACGTGCCTCGACGTGTGTCAACGATCGCATAACGTGCCTTGACGTGTCAACGATCGTGTAATGTGCCTACAACATGTCACTCGTAGGTTATAAATAAGTTTCGGGTACGCTAATAATTACCTCGACGTGTTTCGACTTATGAGTAACTTTCAAGTAACGTTTGTCGACGTGTGTCAACGATCGCATAACGTGCACCTACAACTTTATATGGCCAGCGTGGCGAAACGTGTGAGTCATACGCTTTGGCATACGTCGTAAAATTTCAAGCATGCTAAAATTTGAGGACAACCGCAAAGTACAACGATGAAAGCCAGCGTACTACGACATATGGCAGTGTTTTTCAGCATGCTCTTAATGTTATCAAAACTTACCCATAACGTGTTCGACGTGTGCCAGTGTTTTAGACAAATTTTTCATAAGTCGGCATACGCTGACCAAATCGTCAAGGTGTGAGCAGCGCCTTAAGGAGAAGTGAATTCTTGCAGAAAGTTTTCCTGTAAGGCTCAATTGGCTGCGCCTGGATGGAGTTTTTGAGGGTTGGGGGAGTAGCATGAAAACCCAAGTCCTATCCAGGTTCCTCCTGATGACTCCAGCTTTCCTCTTTTACTCCTTTGGGTTCTTTCTTGGTCTTCCCATTTCATTAGCATGTTTGTACCACGTCCTAATGCTGTGTTGACTGTGCTTCCCCGCTGATGGACTTCGGTCGCTTGTTCATGTTGCTGTATTTGAGCTTGGGAAGTAATTGCTGAAATCTATCTGCCTGTGTGTTCGACCCGAGCTTATCTTTGTTCCTTTCACGTTTATTTCTAATTTTTATTTTGTTGTATTTTATTTTATTTTTTTTGTTTATTTATTTGTTTGTTTATTTATTTATAAATAATTCTCATTATTCATTCTAATTCTTGCTTTTTCTTCTCTTTCATCTCTATATTCCTCTCTTTCATTATATGTTTCTCGAAGGGAGAAGTGGAATTCTTGCAGAAAGTTTTCTGTGAGGCTCAGTTGGCTGCACCTGGATGGGTTTTGAGGGTTGTGGAGAAGCGGCTGAAACCCGAATCCTATCCAGGTTCCTCTTTGATGACTCCAGCTTTCATCTTTACTTCTTCGGGTTCTTTCTTGGTCTTCTGTTTCATTAGCTTCAAAAAGTCCATGACATTTACTGTTTTATATTGCAAGCTCCCTCATTAGCCATAGACATTGTAGAAAAATAATTATTTCACTGATTCGTTGGTGACAAAATTCGTCATCATTATCATCATCATGTAATGAAGCGATGACGCATGAATGTATGTCTGTTCGTAAGGAGCCGAAAACTCAAGGGATTGCATTTTTTTCATACACTGGCAAGAGACACCTTCCTTCGGGAGCATTGGCTAGTCATCTCCATGCCTATGACCTGACCCTGGGTACTACCAACATTTTTGCAAAATTTAGTGCAGACTGGGCCAGCCCCCTTAAAAAAAAAAAAAAAAAACTTTTTTTTTCGATTTTTTTTTTTTCATACATGCATACATGCATATATACATATATATATAAATATATATATATATATATAGGCATATACACACATGCATACATGCATGTATACATACATAAAACACATATACACACATACATTGTCTATATGTATGCATATTCTGTATATATTGTTACGGCTTTTGAAATTCGCAGAACACCATATAGGTCCTTAGTTATGCCGATAAGTCAGTGTTCAGTTAGATTTCCCCACCGTTGTTTAATGGGAATTATTCGTGTCACCCGGGCTGTGATCTTTGAGTTAGCCGTTTTTCTTAACTATCGTTATTTTGGACCAACCACAACGCCAGCCACCAACCACCTATTCCTCCACCACGCCACCCACCAACCACCTTCTTCACCACGCCACCCACCAACCACCTTCTCCATCACGCCACAATGCCAACTACCTCCACGCACGCCCACCAGCCACCACGTCCAACCACCAACCACCCTCTCCCACACCTCCCTTCATAACAACATGTCTCCCCCACCATCTCCTAAACCGCATCTCCCCCCACCCGAATAACATCGCCTCACCTTCAACTCCTGCGCAAACGCATCGCCTGCATCTTTGCCCCAGCCACGGCGAGTTCCCAGCGAACAGCGTCGCTGCAAACAGACCCGGGGGTTTCTTTGTTGGTGCCAGCGACGGTGATCTCGCGCACGTCAGCGCTCTCCGAGCAAAGTTTGGGGCGGGATCTCACGCACGTCCGCTCTGTGGAAGCTTCGCCTCGGAATTCGGATCACAGGAGAAAAAGGGGCGGGGCCTGTGGGGGCTCGCGGTTCGAGAGAGTCGAAGAGCGGAGGTCAGATCTCGTCTCTCGGAGCCCTATAAAAGGCCGAGCGGAGGCGCCAGTTTCGCATTCGAGAGTCGGTCGGGGGAAGTCTGGAGTCGGGAGAACACAGGGCGGGGGCGAGAGTCCAGGAGAGCGGAGGATACGTGAGGGGCGGAGAGCGTGGCTGAGCCTGCTGTGCCACGCAGACCTGCGCGTTCGTGTGGAGAGAGCTGGGAGAGAGCTCGCCAGCCAGCGCCAAACGGTCTGAGGTGATTGGGCTTCGGGACAGTCCGAGCATCGCTGAGGAGGAACGGACGGGTTCTTACAAAAGAGCATCAACTTTGAAAGAGTATCAAGAACCCGTTACGTTCCTCTCAGCACACCTGCCGCCGGCTGAGGTC
>NC_140964.1:127007170-127039670 GCF_056783735.1 Eptatretus burgeri | reverse complement strand
GCACACCAGCGCGGCAATTCGCAAACTGCGCTCCTTTCCCCGTGACGTCATGGCAGCTGTTCGCGCTTCGCGCACCTCGTCCCTTCTCGGACCGTAACATCCGGCAGGGATTCCCCTCCTGCAGGATTCCAACCATACGTGCATCCACGACGTCACTGCACATCCCAAGCAAGCCTCGCTTTTCGAGGGATTCCCCACGTGAGTACATACATGTGCTCTGTTTGTCCGTAACCTGCGCCGCGGAATCCCTGATGACGTCACTCGCACCCCGAACCAGCGCGATTTCTCGCGCAAGCCGGGGCACGCGTAACGCATCGGGGAAGCCGCTTCGCGCGCTCTGCGAACAGAACACATGGCGCAGACCACATGGAGCTTTACACACATGCTCGCCTGGAGAACCCATCTGATCCAAATTCATATTTCCAGCCTAGCTTCTGTCCGTCCGTGGGATTGGCTTGCATCCACCGCGGGCATTTCCGGACCGGATTTAATTCGCGCAGGCGCGCAGGCAGCGGCCTCGTGC
Organism: Eptatretus burgeri; assembly: GCF_056783735.1. Taxonomy (NCBI): domain Eukaryota; kingdom Metazoa; phylum Chordata; class Myxini; order Myxiniformes; family Myxinidae; genus Eptatretus; species Eptatretus burgeri. The sequence continues at coordinate 127,039,147 of NC_140964.1, read as the reverse complement.
GAAGCACAGCACGGAACCCGCGCGCGCTGCTGTGCGAATCCGGCACGTTGACCAAAACAGCTACGGCCGCTACATGACCTTTGTCCCTCGTCTGGCGCCGTCTTCGTCGCCATTCAACGCACGCACTTCCACGTGCCATGACACTTACACACTTCCCCATGACACTTTCACCCGGACACGCGGTTGCGTGTTCTCGCATACCAACCGTCATCTCCCTTTCATACCACGACCTCACACACGCGGTTTCTTTCACACATGGCCTTTCACCTACGCTATGCACGCGTTTCAGCACACCTTTAACCACACACACTGGGACAATTACGCTGGAAATTCGCGCTACCACAAGCGCTCCCGGGGCCTCCATACCCCCCAAGCTCCGTGTGTACCCGTTCACAGCACTCGCCCCCTCTAACTCGCACGGAGCGACCGAACCCACCTCGTCGCGATTTGCTTCAAGGGGGCATATTCCCTCCCCTCGTTCCTGAAGAAGGCCATCCTGCTGCTTGCACCGGGTCACGACACATTCCCCAAGCTCCCCCTCATTGTCCCTCACTAACTCCATGTGTGTGTTCGTCTTTAGTTTCATCCAATTCACCCTCTATCTCCCGTGTCTCTGTTATTTCTTTTAATTCCTGCGTCTCCCTTTGTGTCTCTGTTAATTCCGTCACCTCATTCATTACCTCCGTTTCTTTCTGGCTCCATTTTCCTTCCCATTTGAGTCGTTCTTCCTCTCTGAGCCCCCTTAGTTGTTCATTATCTTTCTGGAGCTTTTCCATCTCTGTGGACTCCAACTTTGCTCTCTCCTCTCGTTGGTTAATTTCAAATTCATATTGTTTTTGTTTTCGACCCCACCGTCTCTCATGTTCTTCATTCTCCAATCTCATCGTTTCTTTCAATTGGCCGATCTCCTTTTCCCGTTTCATTCATCATTCTTTCACGATCTCCGCGTACTTCAACCTTGCTCTCTCCTATAGTCGTTCTTGTCCTTATTTTTGTTTCCTCCTCCACTGTCTCTCATGCTCTTCATTCTCCAATCTCATAGTTTCCTTCAATTGGCCAATCTCCTTTTCCTGTTTCATTCGTCGTTCTTTCACGATATTCGCGTACTTCAACCTTGTCTTTTCCTTCAGTTCTTGTCCTTTTGTTTCATTCCTTGTTCTTTTTTGTTTCTTCGCCCACTGTCTCTCTTGTTCCTCCTTCTCCAATCTCATTGTTTCCTTCATTACTCTTTCTTGAATCTCATTCTTTAATCCTGCTTCTGTTTCTAACTGTTCGATCTGCACAGTGTGGCTCCTTAACATTTCATTCTCCGTTCTCTTTCTTTCCTCTCTCAACATCCTCAGATCGTTTTGTAATCCCGTCTCTTTGTTTTGGTGTTTCCATAACTCAGAAGCTTTTTTTTTCTAATTCCTTTCTCATCTCCACACCTCTTTCACATTCTTCCTTCCTCATTTCATCCATTCTCTTGCTCATCTCCTCTAGTTGGTCAATTTCCAATTTGTGTTCTTTTTGTTTCCTATCCGCTTCTTCCCATAATTCCTCTCATCTCCGCACCTCTTTTGCAGTCTTCCTTCCTCATTTCGTCCACTGTCTTACCGTATTCCTTTAGTTTTTATCCCCAGCCGCGTGGCGGAAGGGGGATATTGTTGTCACCCAGGGCGTCCGGCTGTCCGTCCGTCCGTCCGGGCGTCAACATTTATAGCTGTGAGTGCGATAACTCATAAACTGTTCACCATATCGATTTGAAATTTGGGTCACACTTGTACCACCTGAAAAGGAAGAACCCTATTGATTTTGGGCATGGCCGGATCTAAGATGGCCGACTGGGGCGGCCATCTTGAAAAAAATGTTTTTTCGCCATATCGATTTGAAATTTGAGTCACACATGTACCACCTGAAAAATGAAGAACCCTATTGATTTTGGGCGTGGCCGGATCCAAGATGGCCGACTGGGGCGGCCATCTTGAAAAAAATGTTTTTTGTAATAAATGGAAAACCGCTTATCTGATTTCAATTATTTTTGGTTACTACGTTCCTCACCCCTGGGGAACTTTTTCGAGATGATGACCAAATGGTGTCTTGTTTCCAATTCACCTCTCATTATCTGGAATATGTTTGACCTTTTTCATTCAATTGCGGGGGATTCCCCATCTCTAATGATATATTTTTAATCCCCTGCCGCGTGGCGGAAGGGGGATATTGTTGTCACCCAGGGCGTCTGGCTGTCCGGCTGTCCGGCTGTCCGTCTGTCCGTCTGTCCGTCCGTCCGGGCGTCAACATTTATAGCTGTGAGTGCGATAACTCATAAACTGTTCACCATATCGATTTGAAATTTGGGTCACACATGTACCACCTGAAAAGGAAGAACCCTATTGATTTTGGGCGTGGCCGGATCCAAGATGGCTGACTGGGGCGGCCATCTTGAAATTTTTTTTTTGTAATAAATGGAAAACCACTTATCTGATTTCAATTATTTTTGGTTACTACGTTCCTCACCCCTGGGGAACTTTTTCGAGATGATGACCAAATGGTGTCTTGTTTCCAATTCACCTCCCTCATTATCTGGAATATGTATGACCTTTTTCATTCAATGGTGGGGGATTCCCCATCTCTGATGGTATATTTAGATATTTCTCTCTTCTTTTTATCTTCTGTTCTAAGCTTCCTCTTTTCTGATTGCCTGATCTTACCTTTTTCTTCAGTTGTTGCAATTTCAAATCGTGTTTCCGTTTTTCCTTTTTTTGCTTTGTTTTCCAGTCTTCCTCCAAGTTCTCTCTATCCCGGGCGTTACTAATTTGCTCCTCCTCTATTCTTTTGCTCAGTTTGCTCTTCTCATGTTCCAACTCATGGGTACTCCACTCTACTTCCCCCATTTCTCCCTGTAGTTCTTCGAACTGTCTTTACTTTTCCAATAATTCTTCCTTCCTTTGCTCCAGAGATTTCTCTCCTCTTTATATCTCCTGTTCCAGGCTCTCCCTTATCTGATTGCCTGATCTTGCCTCTTCCTTCAGTAGTTTCAATTCCAAACCTGATCAAACCTGATCACTGCCAAACCGACCAGACCAGACGAGTCGATCTCCGGCACCTCGAACCCGATCACTGCCAAGGCGACCAGACCAGACGAGTCAATTTTTTTGATATTTGGGAGGCATCCATTCATTGCGGATTTTCACTTTTCGCGGGGGGGGGGGGGTTTGGAATGTAACCCCCGTGATACATACATATACATACATACATACATACATACTTAACATAGAATTGCCTTCTTTAGTATAGTCGGATTAAAATGAGTACTTTTTTGGGGAAACTTAAGTTAGAATTTAATTGTAAAGATATATGTGCACACAATAATTTAATTTGAAACTAATTAAATAATGCAATGATCACAGACCATGGTTATATTGTTGTGGGTCAGTGTCGTATCTCTCTGGCGTATAAAGCTAATTTTATATTTACAATTTCAAGGTCTATGCCATTTCTCCTCTTCCGTCTTTTCTGTGTCGTCATAGTCAACATAGAAATTCCTCATCATGTTGCAAGTCGGTGTTGATTAATAATGTTAATGTTGATTCATACAAATGTTGCTAATTCATAATTAAACTAGCATAACCCACGCTCTGCGTGACATGTTGGGGTGGGTATGTTTGAGAAAGGAACTGATGCAGAGTATCGGTAGTAATTTTACTTTAATGCAGTAAGTGGAATACGATTTCACTGTTTCAGAACCATTTTATTTACTTTTTTGTACCATGCACCTCATATGGTCTTTGAGATAATGTAAGCCGAATATCACGTTACTCGAGCACAGAACAAAGTCGAAGATAGCACGACACGAAACCACAAACTCGGAAATAATATATAAGATAATGTGACATGCTTGTGGAAAGCAGTTTTCATTGACTTCTTGGTTTTGGATTCCTGTTTGTGCAGGGCTGTGCCTCCAGGAGCAGACATTGGCATCGCCCTCACGGCAAACCATTCGTGAAGAACATATTGTCATGTGCTATGAAAAGGCTGGAGACATTGCGCTGCTCTACTTGCAAGAGATGGAACGGGTCAGTGTCGAGCTACAAATAACTTCAGGTTTTATGGGACAAAATAATAAGTTGGCTTGTCGGAAAACAAAAATGTGGAGCAGCTTTGGAGAGGGTGGAGCAAAAAGTTATTTTCTCATACGTGCACTCCTGGTTGCCTTTCTCCCGCTCTGTAATGACTGAGTTTTTTTTGGTTGGTTGGTTGGTTGGTTAACTTCCTTGTGCTGTTTGGCATGCACATAAGGCTTCGAGGTGGTTTATCTGGCTCAGGGTTACAATCCTGGACAGGTCGCCACTCTGACGCAGGATACTCAACTGTTGATGCAGGAATTTGTAATTTGTTCAGGGTGCTGGTGATAGCTCACTTATTCTTCACAAAGAACACAGTGGGATCTTTATTATTTGACTTTGAGAAGATAAAACTAGTTCTCTTCCCCAGAGGCGTTGAGAATGGTGTGATGGTAACACCATTAAGTTCCGTTGGGGACAGTTTGCATAATGGATTGGTCCAAGTCCTCACCCATCACAAGGCTTCCCTGAAATTGAATGACTCTTCTGTGTGTGTTGACATTGCAATTGATTGCGTAGTGCTTTGTATGTGGGATGCAAGTCAATGTGTTGGTTGATGGTGTTTTCACAGGAGTACCAGGCCTCGATGATCTCACGGTTCACTCTTAATAATCCTGTGCCAAGGATAGTTGTCTTACTCCATGAGAACGTGTTGTGTTGTGTTGTGTTGTGTTGTGTTGTGTTGTGTTGTGTTGTGTGTTGCAACCAATGACAACCTCTCTTGTCGCCTTGTAGCACGTTGGTGTTCGGTTAGCTGTGTGGATAAGCATTTGGACGTTTGTCCAATGTATTTGGCTTCACAATCTTCACATGGGATGCTATAGATGACGTCATTTCTGCCAAATTTGTTCATCTCCAATGGACATAGTTCTTCTACCTTATACAAGAGCACCATTACCTGCAATAACCTTTAACTACAACATTATTTGTGTATGTATGTATGTATATATATTATATAATGTTGTAATTAACAAAGGTGACCACAGGTAATGGTGTTCTTGTATCAGCAACTACCTTCAAGCCTCTATGTGTCTACTAACTAATGCCATTTAGTCTCTGGACTCTTTGAGCTAAATTCTGCCTTCTTGCAATTAATCTTCGATGTGCACACAGCACCTTTAATGCATCAGTAGATTGTTTAGCTTTATGTAAAAGGATGGAACAAACTGATGATGTTGCTGCAAGGCCACCCACTGTTCCAAGCAAGCACCAGAAAGTGTTCTGCTCAAGTATAGAACCCAATAGCAAATGATGGTGTGTTTAAGGTGTGGTTTACATTGCAAAAGGTGAGGTACATACATTTTGTGGGTAGTTCCCAAAATCTTTCCCATTGATATTGCAAGCATGCCTCCAGATTCCCAAAGAAAAAAAACCATCAATGGTGCTCTGGTTATGTTTCAGGTAATTACCAGTAGCCAAAATCGCAGTCCGAGGCCTACTATGCTGGCTACTGAACAGGAGTTGGGCTGCTTCCTTGAGGTTGCACTGCAGAATGCTCAAATTTTTCACATCCGCAATGGGTATGTTTTTTATTTTTGTTTGTGATGAAAATATATTTCCTTGTACTGCTTTATATGTTTTTGTCTTGACTGTCTAACTTCTGTCACCATTTCCATTTTTGATTTGACCAAGATCTTTTTGTTGGACGGTTGACATAAATATGGTTCTTCATGGTTGCTAGTTTTCCATAACAATCTAAGTGCATTTTGGCCTCCACTACGAGGTTGTACACATTTCACAAGCTGAAGATATCTGCTGAATAGTTTTTACTCCATAACATGCTGCCGCTGAAGCGGCCCTCAACAAAGGCAAAAATGTAGAACTTGTCCAAGGTTTTAGCCTCTGCTTTTCAAAAGCTACCATGGGATCATTAATTTCAACAAGGAAATGCTGGCAGATTGAACAACCCACTTTCATGTCCCCTCTGAGAAATGACATACTCATTGAGGAAACACCCTGCCTTCAAAGCACCAGGATGAAAGTTTATTATAGGATCAGAAATAAAACAGACTAGACAGCTCAAAGGTGAGTCTGATAGCTCTGAGATATCTTGCCAGCCCTTGCACCTTTTTACTATTTTCTACTATAATACAGGTTGTGTGGCTGTAGCTGTGTTGCCAATATTCACTCGTCGATTGGCCGTGGCACTGATCAATTGGATGTGACCGTTTTTCCTAGCATCGTTATGAACCTCCGCCATCTTCAAAGATGGATGGAGGTTACTGTTTTCACCCCTTTCTGTTTGTTTGTTTGTTTGTTTGTGAACAGTACTACGGAAAAACTCCTCGACGGATTTCGACGAAACTTGGTGGGGGGGGGGGGGTTAGGTATGGTCCAAGGATCATGCCATTAAATTTTGGACTTTGTCCCCCCCCCAAAAAAAAAATTGTTAGAGAAAAAAAAATTATTTTTTTGCATTTCTACATGTTTTAAGTGATTTCCAACCCCCCCAAAAAATCTAGAGAAAATTTTTTTTTGTATTTCTACATGTTTTAAGTGATTTCCACCCCCCCCTGCAAAAAAAAATTGTTAGAGAAAAACAATTTTTTGCAACTTTTTTTTTTCAACAAAATTTCGATTTCTTTTAATTTTTTTTTGCATTTCTACATGTTTTAAGTGATTTCCAACCCCCCCCCCCCAAAAAAAAATGTTGGCGAAAAGAACTATAACTGTCCGCACTGTTGACATCATCTGTCTATAATTCCAGCAGTGTGTGTGTGTGTGTGTGTGTGTGTGTGTGTGTGTGTGTGTGTGTGGGTGGGTGTGTGTGTGTATGGGTGTGTGTGTGTGTGTGTGTGAGAGTGTGTGTGTGTGTGTGTGTGTGTGTGTGTGTGTGTGTGTGTGTGTGTGTGTGTGTGTGTGACCGCTGTTTCTCGACAACCTCTGGTCCGACCTAATTGAAACTTGCCAGGTATATTGCTGGGGACCTGAGGATGTGCCTTTTCAAGGTTTGATATTAATCAGACAAGCGCTTCCCAAGTTATGGCCATTTATTTACCAAACCAATGGCAAGACACGTTGTTGCGTGGGCGTGGCCGATGGGGAAGGGAAGCACAGCCACGTTCCCCATTACGGGTTACAACGTACGGGCTTCCGGAGAGTGATGACTTCGTGTATTCTAATAATTTCTCGATTTCTTATGCGCATTTATCGATAAACACAATGGCCCAAGTTATGATCGTTTTCATATTAGACGGTGTATAAATTTCGGGAACATCAGAGTGCTGGTATGCTCCGAACCAGGAAGTAAATTTTTTCTCTCTCTTCTCTTCTCTTCTCTTTTTGTTTTTCCTTGCCACGACATTGCGAAAAGGTAAAATACATTGGCGCTAATTGAATAATTGGGTATTAAAAATAAATTGCGAATAATCGTAACTGCGAATAATGTCGAACTTCCGGGTCACGCACGTACGGGCACGTGAGAGCGAAGAAACGGCCTGTGTTGTTTATTTATTTATTTGTTTATTTATTTATTTATTATTATATTTTTATGGGCACGTACTCGTATTTAATGAATAAGATATAAGGTTTACTTGAGTGACCCAGCAGTATTGGCGGCGGAGGTTTTGCACTCTCCCGAGTGCTCCCTCTATTGTTTGTGTCTGTTGTTGTCATGTCTATTGCTATCGCCTCTGCGCATCAGCAAACAATGGTCCATCTCTGTGGTGCGGAAAATCACATGCTTTTCCCACCTCATGTTTCCTCACCTCTCACAGTGGTTATTAGAATATTGCTGATTGTCAAGCGGTGTCTTTATCGCTCGCTTTCCTCACCTCTCACAGCGGTGATTACAATGTTGGTGATTTCATATGTTCTGATCAATAATGTTTCTTTCATAAATGACAAAATGTATTAAGTGCATTCACAAGACAGTCACAGCACATTGCTCAATGAAGATGGCTTGACACGGGTACTCCTGTCCAAAGGGCGTGGGTGCCCGCTGGTGGTATTAATAGGTAACTGAGTAGCAATTTTATTGGCTTCACGTTGACATTGCTCAAAGTTGTGACCAACAGAGATTCGAATGTTTTATAAAAAAATTAATGAAGTTGCTATTTCTCCTGTGTTAGCAGAGATAAAGCCATAGCAGCTCATGGAAATAACGCATCACTCCAATGGTAGTGTATGATCACAGTTTTACTGTCAATGTGACACAAGCATTCATTGTCTTTGTTTTCTTATTGCTTGTCGTTAATGCTTTCGGCATTGTCTATCCCCATGCGTTGATTTTGAACATTCACCTACATTGTAACCAAATATGAGAGAATCCTCATCTTTTCTTCTTGCAGGAATGTGATACGTGGGGTTGGAAGGTTTCGAAAAATCCTTCGTGCTGTTGAAACACGCACAACGCAGAACCTTCGCATGGTCAGTGTCTCACCGATTTATGTTTTCTTCCAGCTTGTACCTCACACAAAACAGCATTTGTGGTTTACTTGTAACCTTATGGTGATGAGGCAACCTCAGTGATAAACAACCAAGACGACTCATGTGCTGTATTCGTTACAGTGGCAGATTGCTTAAAACTGAGCTATGTTTAAAAGGTCAAACATCCCATGATAACCAGCTCTGCCTGTTTTGCCGCATTGTGTTAGCGATTGAAGCATATCCATGCAATGTTCTTGGTACTTTAAAGAATCATTTGTCTTGATGCAGAAACTGCATGATTCCTCTGACTAACTGAGTGGACAAAATTGTACTTCACTGTTGCAAGGTTTGCTCATTCAAGCTTATGTAGGACATGGCTGCTGGATTCATCATTTCTGGTGAGTATGGCTGTGTCGCTGATGTGCCTGCTATCAGCTGAGGCTGGAATTTTGCTTGGGTACCAGTGACAACTCGCTTACTCTTTGTTGAAGTGATTCGCCCATAATTTTATCATCCACCAGCAAATGCTAGCAGACTGGTCCTCATCTTGATGTCGGTCGAAGGGATGGTACACTCATCTCAGATCAGGTCACTCCACCTAGTCCATGCTGCTCTTACTCGTTCAACAGTGGATGGAGGATGTCAATGTCAGAATATCAGATGTCAGAAATGAAATCAGGGCCAACTCTCTGGACATACATCATCCTTTTGATCCAGTCTGGCACCTTGGGTTGCTCTCCAAAGTCTCTGCTTATGGCATTCAAGGCCAACTCCACACATAGCTTCCTGACTTCCTCTACTCTCGTAGCCAACGTATGTTACTCAAGGAATCCTTTCATCTCTTCTCACTATCAAGGCTGGAGTGCCCCAAGGCAGTCTGGGCACAGTCCAATTCCTAATCTTCATCAACAATCTTTCTGACTCTCTCAAAAATCCCCTTAATGTATTTGCTGACCACTCCACCCTGTGCTGTGACATCCCTCTTCCTTCAGATTGGCAGGCTACAGCCTCTTCCCTCTTTTTAGACATTGACAAAATCATAAACTGGTCAAACACTTGGAATATATTTTGCACTCAAGACAAATCTCTCCTCTCTCCTCTCTCTCCTCTCTCTCCTCTCTCTCCTCTCTCTCCTCTCTCTCCTCTCTCCTCTCTCCTCTCTCCTCTCTCCTCTCTCCTCGGTGTCACTACCATTCATTATCTCTCTTGGGCAAACCACATTTTGCAGTTGGCCTCCAAAGCCAGCTGCTGACCATGCATCCTCTGTCATATAAAGTCCTTCATTGGCATACTTGAACTCCTATCCACCTACAATGCCTTCATTTGCAGCTTTATGGAGTACTGCTCTCCCCTCTGCGACGGCTTCCCTGCCTCACATCTTGCTCAGCTTGATGCCGTGGAAACCAAGGCCTTTAAGATTATTGGAATCTCCCATGATGAAGCTGAATCTATGGGCTTACTACTTTCCAAATGCAGACAGGTCAGAGGTCTGTGTCTTCGACCACTTCCTTTCTGGTCTTGCACCCTCTGCTCTTTCCGTGCTTTGTCCACTTCTCCACCCCCCCCCCCCCCAATGTTTCTGCAGAGTGCACGCAGTCCACCATCAATCCCCTTCTAGAAAAGTTCCCAAAATCCAGAATCACTGCTCACCTTCACTTATTTGTTCCTTTGTTTTTCGCTCGCCTGTTCGAAGAACAGAGAGCTAGAGCGATACCCCCGGCATGAGTGTCAGCGTGAGCGTGAAAATGTTAAAGTTTTTGGTGCAAGTTATTTTTACAGTGCGTGCGCTGTATACAATTGCACCGAGTTTGAAATGTCCCCGGTGTGTACCACGTCTCCGGTGTCCCCTGTCCCCCTGCCCCCCCCCCCACTTGCCTCAAGACAGCCAATGACGGCCGTCCGGTAGATGCAGTGCGTAACCTAGACGGAAATAGCGAGACTTGACGGAAATACCCGAGTATTTCAATGGAAATTTGTGAAACTAATGTGTTATACATGTGAAAACCAATTAATTTATTGCTTGACGGGAAAAAACCAAGAAACGCGCCCCTCTCATGTACGAATGAACGAAAGACGTCATTTCCGCCCACCATCGCATTTCGCGCCGAAAGACGTCATTTCCGCCCACCATCGCATTTCGCGCCGATCGCCGAATGCTGAAAGCTAAGTTCTTCTTTGCCATCATTCTTTTGCGCCCTCCTGCCACGCTGTATTGAACGATTTCATTCCTTCTGTTATATATGTAAGGTGCTTATCACAATAATAACAAGATTTTTACGTTTCAAATATTAAGTACACTTTTTAATTGTTTTTCAAATGAAAAGGCATAGATTGCATATTTTAACATTAGTGTACTCATGTGCTTCACCACACACGCTGTATTGAAGGATTTCACTTGTTTCCTTTCTCATGTTTTTATCTACCACACTATTTTTTATACGTCGGATATATATATATATATATATATATATATATATATATATATATATATATATATATATATATATATATATATATATATATATATATATATATATATATATATATATATATATATATATATATATATATATATATATATCGCGGCGTATTGTGTGATACCGTCTGTCCGTCTGATGTCTGTCTGTCTGTCTGTCCGTCCGTTCCTGTCCGCACTCTAACTCCCAAAGTTTTCAACTTTCACGTTTCATATTTGGTACATAGGTACAAACTGTAGAGACGGTGTTTCGCGACATACATTTGTCATCTAAAGTGGTTGACATGGCAATCAGGATGCTGTTTTCCATCCGTTCCTGTCCGCACTCTAACTCCCAAAGTTTTCAACTTTCACGTTTCATATTTGGTACATAGGTACAAACTGTGGAGACGGTGTTTCGCGACATACATTTGTCATCTAAAGTGGTTGACATGGCAATCAGGATGCTGTTTTCCATCCGTTCCTGTCCGCACTCTAACTCCCAAAGTTTTTAACTTTCACGTTTCATATTTGGTACATAGGTACAGACTGTGGAGACGGTGTCATGACATACATTCGTCATCTAAAGTGGTTGCCATGGCAACCAGCATGCTGTTTTCCATGTTGTAGCACAATTCTGTATATACCTTCTTGTTCGGGCGTATATTGTGCTCACTTGCGCTCTTGTTACTGATGACAATATACAAATACATATATTGCTTTAAAATTATTTGGATCAGACTTCACTTCAATGCTTTATAAAAAAATATTAATTATTGGAAGATTCTTTTAAAAACGATAAATGTATAAACAGGCGAGCATTGGGTGGCTTTGACACCAACTCTGGTTTCGCCAGCTGTGGAACCAAGTTCCACATTCTCTTCAATACTCATTCTTCCCTCCAAGTCTTCAAGACAGCTGTTCTCCACCATCTCAGATCATTCCCAATCCAAAGCCATGATCTTTACTACCCCTGTTTACCCACCCCCTTCCAAATTTACAGTTTTCCTTTCCTGAGAGTTTGCTTCTGTATCCATCTTGTCTATCCTCATGCATTCTCCCCAACACCCCACTCCTTCCTATATCCATTATTTGTCCAAGTCTCTCTATATTTTGTCCTTCAACTCTGCTGTTCGTATCCCACCTCTCTCTACTGTTGCTTTTGTTCCATTACCTCCTAATCCGTTCAGTGTTCTAGATCTTCCATGAGCCTTGACTTTGTATACAAAAAAGCCAAGGAGGAAAGAGTGCAATTGAACCTTCTCCGGAAGGCAATATGGCAAATGGAAGAAAAGAAGTAAGGTGGGCAGAAAGTCTTTATTTTAGGAGTTGAAGCAGGAGATGGTTACTTGAAGAATGTGTACACCCTGCAGTAGCTGTGTGGGGTAGGAGGGCTAATGGAATAGAGGGTGCCAGACTGGAGGAGAGGCCTTAAAAAACAGAGCTATCACCAACTTCTCTGCAGTGTGAGAGAAACAGGTCTTGTACTTTGGCCTCATTACCAGAGATGCTAATATTGTTGAGAGCAGGGGCACAACCGTACTTTTCCTAAAATGGGGCTCAGGTTACCTTTGAAGCAGCAGAGGTACAGACAATACTGCAGTACAAAATAATGGCGTTTGTGCAAGAGTGTTCTGTTCTGCTCTTGCATATGGCAGCTTGGCTGCCAGGCTAGCTCTCATTTCTTGGAAGCACGGCTGTGTCCCTCTACCAGTACACTGGTACTCATTTTACCGACCTCAGAAGGACGATAGGCTGAGTCAACCCCACCTGGTGTTAATTCACCAGCCAACGGGGCTCAAACTCAGGACCCGAAGATCCTAAGCCAGCCACCCTCGCCAAGAAGCCAACATCAGGCTTGTGCAAGAGTGTCAATCATAGGCTCTACCGAGATGTGCCTTCTCTAATGCACTCACTGCAAGTTTTGCTATTCCAGTCATTTGATTTTTCTCCCATAGTTGAACGTGCATATCTCCGAATTTATTGGAGAGTGCTTAGTGATCTCTCTGCTGTAGCAGTCGATACTGGCAACAGAGCCATAATTTTCAGTATTTTGGAGATATTTGGATTGATTGTGGTGTTTCAGTGAATCTGTGTTTCCATTGCATTCTGTGGCATTTCTTCTGCTGAAACATTTGCCCTTTTGAAGTGCCACCTGTCAACTCCAGCACCAACCATAGTGGGCTTTGCCACACCTGACTGAGATACCAACAATGACGTAAAATCATTGCCTCAGAAGAGCAAGTTACTGTGCCTTTAAAAAAAACAAACACGTCCAACTAACTTATCGTACAGGAGCGCAACTCGAATGATTAACTTGTTCAAAACCCAAAGATCCAAGAATATCATTAATTTGCATTTTTAACCAACCCATGTTTAGGTTTTGGAGAAAGAGCGGATACACAAATGCAGACGGAGCAAATTCCATTGTTACATAGAGCGTAAAATGTCTGTTGCCAACTTTCACAGATTCATACCACAGTAAAATTTAATATTTTGTCCTCCTAGATCCTGTGACTATATACTTTTAACAAAACACATTTCCATTTGCAAATCAATCGCAACTTCTAAAATACGCAATCTCTTCCCTGAACTAGCTCCATTGTTCAATCTTCAGAAGAGTCGGTCAGGTTTTAAAAGCAACAAGCACCAAAGATTTCCACATCTCGTGTAAATCCACAAAACGGCATCAAGTCGATTCAGAGATGACGAAGTCGAGATATGGCACAAAAATTGATTGCCGGTACAAATGTTCTAGCACCTTCTGTTGATTAGTTGCTGCAATGGTCAACACCTGCTTGCCTTGGAATGATTACAGGAATGTTCAGCTCTTCTCTCATGATAATTGCTTTGGTGATGATGGATCTAAATATGCTTGCATCACTTGAAAAAAAAATCGAATTGCGAACTTCTTCGACTTGCTGATTAGCAACAAACATCTCCAGATTTGTTTTTTGTAGTTCTCTAAACAATGGCAGGACAATGGCAAACAGGACTCTAAATGGTTTCTGTGACTGTCATGGTGACAATCGTGAATATTGCTCAAGGAACTTAACAAGGTTTGAGCTTTGAGGGCAGTTTCCCTATGTGGCATGCTTTTCATCGAGTCAAGAGCATCAGTTATAGCCATCAATAGTTCCATAAACAGAACCACACCATCACGGCGCTCCACCCTCCGTGTTTCACACGTGGGATTGAGTCTTGAGTGGCCAGCAGCTGGAGTTTCCTTTTTAATTGTCTTGCGTAAAACATTGGACAACTGCTGATCACCAAAATTAAGACCTGATTTCTGTAATGTGTGTGTATATAGCTCATGAGTATTTTTGTTTGAACACAACGGTGCATGCCTCTCGTCGTGCTGACTCCTTCTTAGCCTTAGCTTCTGTAATTCTTCATGGCTTAATTTGAGATTTCTCAGGGGACAAGCCAGAGCCAGTTATATCAGCCGCATCAATGTGGGATAAAAATGTTCATCTATTGTGTCCTTGTGAACGTAGTGGAGAGTGAAACTCAGCTGCATCATTTCTGATAAGTCTGTTGTTTCATCAGTGTGCACCGAAAATCCATCCATCCATCGGGCCCATACTCTGTGCAGAGCGTTGGTGCTGCATAAGCAGTCTCCTTGGCTATTGGGTACAATCCTGGACCGGTCGCCACTCCAACACAGGATACCAGCAAGCTGGCACTCATTTTGCCGACCTCAGAAGGATGACAGGCAGTCAACCCGACCTGGTATTAATTCAACAGCCGAGCAGGATTTGAACTCAGGATCCTCAGATCCCAAGCCCATCACCCTAACCATTAAGCCAACACCAGGCAAACCGAAAATAAGGCAGCTATAAAATAACATCAGCAATTACAAACAGCACTCAGTTGAGCGCATACCAGGCTGAACAGTTAATGTTTTGTATCCCACTGATAGGCTGAATCCAGATCTTCACTAAAATTGTATCAATTAGTCTTTGTCACCCACCCAACCTGTACACCAAGTTTTGGCCGAATCCATCCATAACATTTTGAGATATCCTGCTCACAGACAGACAGTGGTGAAAACGTAACCTCCGTCTTCTTCCGTCTACCCATGCCCCATAATTGTGATACCCTCTGAAAGGCAGCTCTTCACAGCCACAAAACTCAATGGTCTTGATGATGTGGACCGGTTAGTTTGTCAGGGGACTCCCGAACCTACCGAGTTTCTGCTCGCTTCTTGTAAGCCAGGTGCAAATGAAACGTAGAACTTATAAAATCCACTGGGTTGTGCAGCACCGTATGTGAGCAACGGATACTGCAGTAGCCATTTGTGCTAAAAAGGGCGTTTCAGTTTCTTCCTCTTTGTCGTGCCAGGCACAAGAAACTTGTAAGTACACAGTGATATCCAGCAGTCATTAAGTACAATCATTCGATCGCTGTCACTTAAGTCACGATCATAAAACACACCAAAATCGTTCTCGCGCAGCGTTGTTGTCGAGAATATCTGTACTTGGCCTTTCTGTCGAAAAAGCATCATTTTCTTTTTCTTTTAAAGGCCTTTAAGGAAGTCATAGAGAGTGAGCTTTGAATATCACAGCTTTACTCACGAATCACTTAACATTCCCCAACTCAAATGAGTTCTTCATTGAAAATAAAAATAAAATGGAATATCATAAATTGTGGCGCTTTGTAAAATTTTTACCTTTATATGACTTTTGTTGACCTTTTTGAGAGGTTGCAAAAAGTTTGAACCATAGGCTGACCAAGTTTCCATAATTTTATTAAAAAATGGAAATTTGAACTTTAATGGATTTTAGAGAAATTTGATAAAGTGACCTCAATTTGACTGCTATATACCTGTTGTTGGCTTGATGCTTCGGGTGGCAGGCTTGGGATCTGAGAATCCTCAGTTCAAATCCTGCTTGGACATTGAATTAATACCAAGTGGGGTTGACTCAGCCTGTCATCCTTCCGAGGTTGGCAAAATGAGTACCAGATCGCTGGGATGATTGAGCCATTTGAGTATCCTGCGTCAGAGTGGCCACCTGTCCAGGATTGTGCCCATTAGCCCAGGAGACTGCTTCAGCAGTACCAACGCTCTGCACAAAGTATGGTCCCAATGGATGGATGGATTTGACTGCTGACCTCTATAAAGGTTAAAAGGGGTCACCCCAGAATTGGAGCCTCCGTATTTTTAGCTTATCTGGAATTTACGTTCCAGATAGGTATTGTCATTGCGCACCATCCGTCCATCCATCCGTCTCCTTTTTCGGCCAAACTGCTTGACCTATCCGGCTGAACATTTGCAGCAACGTTCCTTTCTTGACTGGTAACAGGAATTGCAAAGTTCGTTCTGGGCACATGACTTTAAGCAGGTCAAAGTAGCCGACTTAGTAAATTTCTTCAAAAATCTTCTTCTCCAGACCCACCAGTCAGAATGCTACTAAATTTGGGTTATAACATTAGGCCAGGGTAGGGATGTTAAATTTCGAAGGTCATGCCAATCACGTGACTGGAAGTGTGTCAAAATGGTGGTCCCCCAAATTCCTTCCAAAATCTTCTCCTGATGCACCAGTTAGAATGCGAGAAATTTGTGTTACATTAGGACAGGCTCGGGATGTTAAATGGCCAGTCATTTCGAACAGGTGACCGGAAGTGTGTCAAAGTGGCCATCTTTATCAATTTTTGGGAAAATCGTGCAAATTCCTTCAAAATCTTCTTCTTCAGACCTACCAGTGAGAATGCTACCAAATTTGGGTCGCAGCACTCGGATAGGGTCCTGATGTTAGATTGCGGAGGCCATGCTGATCACGTGACCGGAAGTGTGTCAAAATGGCAGTCGCACAAATTCCTTCCAAAATCTTCTTCTCGAAACCCACCTGTCAGAATGCTAACAAATTTGGTTTGTAACATTATGGTAGGGTAGGAATGTTTATTATATTGTGGAAGTCATGCAGATCACGTGACCGGAAGTGTGTCAAAATGGCTGGCTTCACCAACCTTTGGAAAAATCGCATTAATTCCTTTAAAAATCTTTTTCTTCAGACCTACCAGTGAGAATGCTACCAAATTTTGGTTGCAGCACTCGGATAGGGTCCTGATGTTAAATTGCGGAGGCCATGCTGATTATGTGACCGAAAGTGTGTCAAAATGGCGGTCGCACAAATTCCTTCCAAAATCTTTTTCTCTAAACCCACCTGTCAGAATGCTAACAAATTTGGTTTGTAACATTATGGTAGGGTAGGAATGTTAATTATATTGTGGAAGTCATGCAGATCACGTGACTGGAAGTGTGTCAAAATGGCTGGCTTCACCAACCTTTGGAAAAATCGCATTAATTCCTTTAAAAATCTTCTCCAGACCCACCAGTGAGCATCTACCAAATTTGGGGTACAGCATTCGGATATGGTTCTGATCTTAAATTGCTGAGGCCATGCTGATCATGTGACTAGAAATGTGTCAAAATGGCCGACTTTGCGAAATTTTTGGAATATCATTTAAATTCCTTCAAAACTCTTCCTTACCAGACGCACCAGTCAGAGTGCTACCAAATTTGGGTTGCAGCATTAGGCCAGGGCCCAGATAAACTACAGGTAGTGGTACTATTTTTACCTGTGATGTGTCACAGGTCTACAAGAGCTTCGCCTGGTTGTTGTTGCTGTTGTTTTTTTTTTGGGGGGGGGGGTCGATTTTTGAAAAGTGCACCTATTGGTCAGACAGTTGCCAGACACCATCCGCATTTGTCGCTTGACTCCGCCCACCATGGCACCCAGCCAAAATAATATGGCCGCCATCTTGATTTGCTGGTGGGCCGGAGACATCAAGCCTGGAGACCTCTGCTGATTCTTCACTGCCTGGATTTGTTGCATCAGATTTCCATTGTCTTTGTTTGGGTCAAGTGTTATTCACAATGAGGGATCCCGAAAAATATAATCAATGTCAAATAAAGTTTTTCATTGGTAATGTTTAATCAAGCCCATCAGCACGCACAGTACGCGCCTCCCTAAAAAAAATAGCCTGGACCGAACACATCAGGTCTGTAGGCCTTTGGTGGTTATGCACTCCCTGAGTTTGTTGCATCTGATTTCCATTGGCTTTTTTGCGTCGTGTTACTTATGACGAGGGACCCCGAAAAATATAATTAATGTCAAATTAGATTTTTATTAGTAAGGTTTAATCATGCCCGTCAGCACGAACGGTGGGCACCTTCCAAAAAAAAATTGCTTCACAATTTTTGAACGGCTCCATATTGGGGTTAAATAATCTGTGGCCGTGTACCGAATCAGCTCGGTCTGATATAACCATGGCGGAGGGTGACATGGATAAGATGTCGAGTTAATCTTTTAATAGCGCATTAAATGTGTTTCCCAATCGCGCTGTTCATCTTTTAAGAGTGCTTTAAATGCACGTTTCCAAATCCCGTTTCTGGATTTTGATCATAATGTACCTTCATTCCAAACATCATGTTGGCAGACCAATTTTCATGATTCCCGTGAAATTTGTTGCTCTCCGACCGCACTGTAGTGCCTGTTTCACTTTGTACTTTCAAGTGCTTTGCACCAAGATACATTAGTCTGGTGGATATGTGGGAAAAAAAATTGTGCACTTCATGATAAAAGCATGAAACTTGGTAAATCAATACTACGTGATATAGCAATCACTTTGAAGATTGGAGGCATTCCCAGGATGCCTCTGTTAGCCATGGTGGCCGTTTTCCAAAATGGCCACCATCAAAATTTCTGGTCGTCAGGATTCTTTGCTTTCTTGGGTTTATAGACAGAGATTTTGCCTTCCCCATAACCTCCAAGTATCCCAAAAATGAATCAAAAAAGGACGTTATTAGTTATAAATGACCACTGTGACCTCGGAGGTCAATCTATTGCATGAAATGGAGATAATAAACAGTGGTCACAACCTATCATTCATATATTCAGTTGAATGCTTATAAATAGGCGTTGTCCTTGAATTGGCACCCTTAATAGCACTTAGTAACCAAATTCATGGTTTATTATGGAGCATATCTGAACAACAAGGTAAACACCACAACTCCATCCATGTCGGTACGTCTTGTCAATCGTCCTACAGTTATCAGCATTGTTGTAATGTTTTAGAGGTACATGTAACAATAATAAATTACTTGAGGTACTAGAATATTCTATAAAAAATCCTCTCTTTGCAGCACACACTATTACAGACTGTTATAGCCAATCTTTGCGGTCATCTGATTCACAGCTACCACACTTGCAGAGCGCTATGCAGCGCAGATTTTCTTTGAAGCGACGACACCTGCCTCTGCAACCTTTTGTGTACCCACACTTGATTATCGCATGACAAGCTTTACCAGCATGTGGCAATGTCATCCACTTTACCCACCACTCGTTAGGGCTTCAAGCATGGCTGAAGCTCTATTGAAATCGTTCATATTATTATTAGGGCTTCAAGCATGGCTGAAGCTCTATTGAAATCGTTAGTATTATTATTATTATTAAAGGCGTTTTTATGTTCTACTGACCGATTTTGTGGCGGATCTGGAGGGAAAACTGTTGGATGAAATTCAACGAAACTTAACAGGACAATTACTCACCACCTGAAGTTTATACTATGAAACATTTGATGACGTAGGTCACGTGGTATGGCGGCCATATTGGATTTTATCCAAAACCCAAAAACATCTTCTCCAGAACGGACAACACGAAAGCCTCAAACTTTTGCACACACTTGCATTGTTCCATGGTAATGCTAATTTGTTAATTTGGTCGAAATCGTTACATAATTCATGTGATTTAAAATGATGCCGATTCGCCTCATTAAATATGCAAAATATGCAAATGAGTGTTGAAAAAATTTAATGACAAATTTCGATAGCACATAAACAGGGGACTCCCAATATATTTATACTATGTCTGTATTTGACCCCAGTGAGCCCCCAGCGCCCCCCAAAGTTGAAAATGACCCATTTTTGAAATGTCATAAAATGAAAATAACACTTGGATTAAATTCAATGAAACTTATCCATTTAATAATTCTCCACCTGAAGTTTATACTTTGAAAATTTTGATGACGTAGGTCACGTGGTATGGCGGCCATATTGGATTTTCTCCAAAACCTAAAAACATCTTCTCCAGAAGGGATAATTTGACAGCCTCAAGCTTTTGCACACATGTCCAATATTCCATGGGAATGTTAAGTTGTTAATTTCGTCGAAATCGTTACATAATTTATATGATTAAAATGATGCTGATTCGCCTCATTAAATATGCCAAATATGCAAATGAGAGTTGAAAAAAAATTAATGACAGATTCTGATAGGCCTTGAAGAGGGGACTCCAAATATGTTTACACTATGTCTGTATTTTACCCCAGTGAGGCCCCAGAGCCCCCCAAAGTTGAAAATCACCCATTTTTGACATGTCGTAAAATGAAAACCAAAGAAGATAGACAAAAAGTGACCACACATTCTGGAAGATATTTTAACGTTCTACAAGTTCTCCATTTACATCAATATGCAAATGTGGAGTTATTGGACTTTTTTGGGGACTTGAAAATTTGTCCAGCCTCGATTTGTCCAATGTGAAGTTTCTTTCTCTATCATGTATTGCTATGGGCTTTTCAATCCTTCATTGAGATAACATGAGGGACCACGTAGCTGGACCCCATTGCAGACTTGAACTACCTTTCTAACTCGGAAAACCCATATCATGTGACAGGGTGATAGTGTTGAAATTTGTTAAAATGGAGGCACGCCTTGAAGCCCGGGATTACTGGTTTACCAGTTTTAATTATTATTATTAAAGGCGTTTTTATGTTCGACTGACCGATTTTGTGGCGGATCTGGAGGGAAAACTGTTCGATGAAATTGAACGAAACTTAACAGGATAATTACTCACCACCTGAAGTTTATACTATGAAACATTTGATGACGTTGGTCACGTGGTATGGCGGCCATATTGGATTTTATCCAAAACCTAAAAACATCTTCTTCTCCAGAAGGGATAATCTGACGGCCTCAATCTTTTGCACACATTTGCTAAGTACCATGGTAATGTTAATTTGTTAATTTGGTCGAAATCGTTACATAATTAATATGATTTAAAATGATGCCGATTCGCCTCATTAAATACGCAAAATATGCAAATGAGAGTTAAAAAAATTTAATGACAAATTTCGATAGCACATAAACAGGGGACTCCCAATATATTTATACTATGTCTGTATTTGACCCCAGTGAGCCCCCAGCGCCCCCCAAAGTTGAAAATGACCCATTTTTGAAATGTCATAAAATAAAAACAACGCTTGGATGAAATTCAATGAAACTTATCTATTTAATAACTCTCCAATAATTCATTGATATAACTTGAGGGACCCCGTAGCTGGGCCACATTGCAGACTTGAACTAACTTTCTAACTCGGAAAACCCACATCATGTGACAGGGTGATGGTGTTGAAATTTCTTAAAATGGAGGCACGCCTTGAAGCCCGGGATTACTGGTTTACCAGTTTTAATTGGACTTGTTTTCTCTCGTCCACCCAAATTCAGCTGAACTGGAAAGATGTGGGCTTGGTGCCGCAGCCTGGCCCAACACGTGGCCAGCCTGGTACCCAACTCGTAGCACGTGTTGCATTAGAGCGTCCTGTGTTGGAGGATATTTTTGATCTCCCTGACTTTCTGGGTGAACAGTACCTGTCTGGCTTGACGTGCATTGTCCTCAGAACTTCCTCAGTCATACATCAACAGCACAAACTTCTCAATGTTTGGAAGGTTCTCGACAAGATTATCTGCTCTCGGGTTTGAGCAAGGGTGTTAAATCACTGAATGCGTTCCATGCAGACGAAGCTGTGCATTTGCCTTTTCCAGTGAAACAAGATGTAGTGTGCCCCCAGTCAGGGCATGAAAAGCAGGCCATGCATCACTTTTGTCCTCACCCAGTTTTTGTGCAATAACCCTTGCATCAAGGTACCTGAAAGATTTTCCTGTGCCAAATGCCAGCCACAGACCATCACAATCCAGTTTGCTGGCAAAACTAACAGCGAGCACTGCGACGTCCTTGTCAACAGTTCGAATCGGGATCCTCTTCCAACCTTGCTTGATACCATCTGCAGCATGTAATAACATTCGGGTATCCGCCTCCTCACGCCTGCAAGGATACAGACCTGCTGTATCGGTAGGTTCTGAGCAACACACCTCTTCACCATGGGTGAGTATCGCTTTGCCAGGAAAGTTTTCACTGCACAACCATTCGCTAATCATCTGGAAAAGTTGTTTTATTTTGCTTCTCTCTTAGAAACTGTTGCCAATTTCCAGGCACTGGTTTAGGTCCCTCAACTCTTTCTCCTATGTGTTTCCCTGCCTCGATTGTTTCTCGTGCTGAAAAAAAGTCCTTTAGTCACAAACTTTGCAAGCGATCTACGATGGGCAGAATAGATTGCGGTCACGTTTCAGGTACATCAACTTTTCCTGTGTGCATGATTTTCCTTTCTGGATATCAGCTTTTAGGCCAGCGGTATAGGTCAGATTTTTTGGTACTTAATCAACTGGCTTGACACAAAGCTACTAGAGATCTCGTATGAAAGATGGGGATCTCAGTAACTCATTTTGCCCTGTTGTCCTCGTTTTTTGGTGTGCGGCCCATGAAATATTCACACCTGAAGGATACCCCCATTAGAAAATTTTGACCATTTCTGAAAATCAGTGAATTAGCCATAACTACAAAGCAATGCGCCCTATTTTTACATGATTGGTATTGAAATGTGCAGAATGAACAGGGGAATACTCCTAGTTACTTAATGGAATACTTCTCGATAAATATATGTACATTTGAGTGCTTTTAATAGAAAAAAGACGTAATTTCCAGACCGCTAACTTCGAAAATCATCATCTACAGAAACAAACATTTGCCAATTGTCATATTTTGTTTTTATTATCTTGCCAAAACGAAGTTTTTGCAAGATATGTTAGTCAGCTTGTATGTTTTTTTTTTTTTTGTCTGTAATCACGTATAAAAAATTCTGCAGAGCACAGTTATCATTGGAAATTTTTGTAACTTCGCATATCAGAGGCCTATAGAGGTCCCTTTCAGCGCACAAAATTTTGAAGGTCAAGGTCAAAGGTCAAGGTCACTTTGTCGCAAATCAGGGGAGTCGACGAAACCCTTATTTTTTGAGTAATTTTGATCGGATCGTCTTCAAGCTTCATGGGAGTATAGTTCATGGTCTGGCGCTCAGCTGATTAATTTTTGGTGGCGATTGGCCTTGACCTTCATGTTTTTTTTTTTTGTCTCGAATCACGTATAAATCACTCTGCAGAGCACAGTTATCATTGGAAATTTTTGTAACTTCGCATATCAGAGGCCTACAGAGGTCCCTTTCAGCACATAAAATTTTGAAGGTCAAAGGTCAAAGTCACTTTGTCGCAAATCATGGGAGTCGACGAAACCCTTATTTTTTGTGTAATTTTAATCTAATCGTCTCCAAACTTTATGGGAATGTAGTATATGGTCTGGTGCTCAGCTGATTAGTTTTTGGTGGCGATTGGTCTTGACCTTCATGGTTATCGCCTGAGGTCAAACATATTTGACCCCAAGGTCAAATTTTCAAGTTTTAGGAACCATATCGTGTAGTACCTCAAATTGAACACCTCGATGAGTGCTTTCTAGATATGTCAAGCTTGAGACATTATGACGTCATTTGGTGACGTTATGAGGCAAACATATTTTTCATGGTTACTCTGTAGAACGATTCTCATCGGAATCTCTCGTAGGCAGATATTCCTCAAGGAGTCGCTCCTGGTGGATAGCAGCTCTGTTCACCTCAGTGTGACCTTAAAGAAGTCACACGTGGTCACCTTTTGGCAAAATACGGGTCACCCTGCGGGTGACATTGGTTTTTTATTTTATATTTGTTCAGTTTACCATATCAATATAATGAGAATATTTTAAAACAAATTTCTACTAGCAAATTATACGATATACTGACTCGAGTTTGCACAAGTGATTTGATAACTATATGTTACACCAACACACATTGTTGTACGAGAAATGAACTAAAACATATATTTTGAGCGAGTGTCCTCGATATGTTCAACCATCACTGTCCGTGTCATTTTGGTCACCATGTGACAGTTCGTTGCCACACTGCCTGTCACTGGTGGCACACATGCACTCGTTGGTGCAAGGCAAACTGTCTTCTGAGCAGCTGCAGCTGTTGGTACATGGTTCACTACCACGGCATGAACACACAAGACCATCTAACATCTCCGCTGATGTGGGTCCATCAAACAATGTGGGATGCAGCACACCTTCTCCTTAGTACCATCCATGACCCTCTGGTGTGGGAATTTCTGGATTTGCCAGGTGGGCATTCATCCACACTCGGCTTTGGTGAACGGATCTCTTCACATGTTCGAGAAAAGCTGGTTTGGACGGAGGCAACTTGTGCACTGGGACATCTTTGGTCGATGCGAGTTTTTCCTGAAGATCATTCAAATTTGTGTGTGCATCCATATACAGTGGGGAGAACAAGTATTTGATACGCTGCCAATTTTGCAGGTTTTCCCACTTACAAAGCACAGAGAGGTCTGTAATTTTTATCATAGATACACTTCAACTGTGAAAGACAGAATCGAAAACAAAAATCCTGAAAATCACATTGTATGATTTTTAAATAATTAATTTGCATTTTATTGCATGAAATAAGTATTTGATCACCTACCAACCAGGAAGAATTCCGGCTCTCACAGACCTGTTAGTTTTGTCTTTAAGAAGCCCTCCTATTCTCCACTCATTACCTGCATTAACTGCACCTGTTTAAACTCGTTATCTGCATAAAAGACAGCTGTCCACACTCAATCAATCAGACTCCAACCTCTTCACAATGGGGAAGACCAGAGAGCTGTCTAAGGACATCAGGGACAAAATTGTAGACTTGCACAAGGCTGGGATGGGCTACAGGACAATAGGCAAGCAGCTTGGTGAGAAGGCAACAACTGTTGGCGCAATTATTAGAAAATGGAAGAAATTCAAGATAACAGTCAATCTCCCTCGGTCTGGGGCTCCATGCAAGATCTCACCTCGTGGAGCCTCAATGATCATGAGAAAGGTGAGGGATCAGCCCAGAACTACACGGCAGGACCTGGTCAATGACCTGAAGAGAGCTGGGACCACAGTTTCAAAGAAAACCAGAAGTAACACACTACGCCGTCCTGGATTAAAATCCTGCAGCGCACGCAAGGTCCCTCTGCTCAAGCCAGCGCATGTCCAGGCCCGTCTGAAGTTTGCCAATGACCATCTGGATGATCCAGAGGAGGAATGGGAGAAGGTCATGTGGTCTGATGAGACCAAAATAGAGCTTTTTGGTTTAAACTCCACTCGCCATGTTTGGAGGAAGAAGAAGGATGAGTACAACCCCAAGAACACCATCCCAACCATGAAGCATGGAGGTGGAAACATCATTCTTTGGGGATGCTTTTCTGCAAAGAGGACAGGACGACTGCACTGTATTGAGGGGAGGATGGATGGGGCCATGTATCGTGAGATCTTGGCCAACAACTCCTTCCCTCAACAAGAGCATTGAAGATGGGGCGTGGCTGGGTCTTCCAGCATGACAACGACCCAAAACACACAGCCAGGGCAACTAAGGAGTGGCTCCATAAGACGCATCTCAGGGTCCTGGAGTGGCCGAGCCAGTCTCCAGACCTGAACCCAATAGAAAATCTTTGGAGGGAGCTGAAAGTCTGTGTTGCCCAGCAACAGCCCCGAAACCTGAAGGATCGGGAGAAGATCTGTATGGAGGAGTGGGCCAAAATCCCTGCTGCAGTCTGTGCAAACCTGGTTAAGAACTACAGGAAACATCTGATCTCTGTAATTGCAAACAAAGGTTTCTGTACCAAATATTAAGTTCTGTTTTTCTGATGTATCAAATACTTATTTCATGCAATAAAATGCAAGTTAATTATTTAAAAATCATACAATGTGATTTTCAGGATTTTTGTTTTAGATTCCGTCTTTCACAGTTGAAGTTGTACCTATGATAAAAATTACAGACCTCTACGTGCTTTGTAAGTGGGGAAAACCTGCAAAATAGGCAGTGTATCAAATACTTGTTCTCCCCACTGTATTTCCCTTGAGAATCATACATGGCACTGACTAAATGTCTTGAAGCAGCCACTGCCTCCTGGAGATCGTCAGTGGCGAGGACTTCGATTGCCCACGTTGTGAATGAACAACGATAGCATCTCCGTAGTGATGTTTTAGTTGCCACTGTAGTTTTTGTGTAGTGTGTGAGGTTTCTTCATTGTCCCCAAAGATATTTTTGAATCGATGTAATAGATTCTTCATTTTGAAGGCTTTCCCTCCTCTAATGTCAGTATCTATCTCATCAACAAGATGGGAGAAGGCATTTTTGATGTTCATCAGATTCAGGTACATCTTGCTGGTATTGCCCAGAGCTCATGTTGTGGGTGCTGATGTATGAAGCCATGCAAGTACTATGATATATAGCATTTTTTGCAAACAGGTCCTCGCCTTCAAGAAGACAAAGCATATCCTGATCGTCTGCTTTGAGAACTGTTGCTTGTCTAGGTCCTGTTCGGACACGGTGAAGTTTATCACGTTTCCTGGAATGGCAGATGAAACAGGTTGACCAATCAGTCATCTTGTGGGTATTTTCTCACGTGTGTTTAGGCTCCACAATCTTTGGTTTCTCCTGTGATGCATGTTCTGAGAAGAAGGATAAGTTCCTCTTACTGGTGTACGACTGATAGCAACTGCGGTGGTAGAATATAGACATATCCGTTCCTCCCTTACGTGACTCCAAACACTGGCCAATTTCATCATTCCGTATTTGTGAAGATGACTTCAAAGCTTCCAAACCCGTGCTCCCATCTTTGCTGACCTTCTCCTTTGACGAATTCTGACATATGATGCATGTATCCCATTCTGTCGACAACCTTTGCTTCTTTTTTGGCAACTGTAACTTCAATGGACTCGAGCCTGGTTCATCTGGACACCGTTCAGCCATGTTGGAGTCCTATAATAAAGAGAAATTGAAAATTCTGTTAAATGATTAACGAAAGACCACTTTTAAGCATTATTGCATAATGGGTAGAGCATTTATGATGTGTCCATACAATTGGCATTGACGTTCTCCAACCCCGGAAGAGAAGGAATTGAATAAAAAATAGATATATTAGGTTTAACTAATTGCTTAGCTATAGCCTTTCAGTAGTGTCCATTTTTGCACAACCATGCAGGACAACCTCGGTGCAAGGATGAGAGCGATGATGAGGATGATAATTATGTAAACACATTTTATCATATTTGTTCATGAAAAAAATAAGTGACCACTATATTCGTTATTGTTGTCTGTCTGTCTGTCTGTATTTCTTTCTGTCTGTCTGTTTGTCCCGAGCAAGGCTCCGTGGATTTTGATCCGATCCTGACAAAATTTTGGTGGGAGGTTTATATGATGATCTCGTTGTTTTCCTGAAAATGGGCGTGGTGCACCCATTATCGGCGGAGCCACGCCCAAAAAAAAACTTGTTTTTAGGGGGGTAGCCGATTTCAATTTGCATCTTATCCTCGGGGGTTTGTCGAATCTGACAGGGGTTTCGGTATTTGGTTAGCCCAATGACACCTGCATAGCCCCATGGAGCTCGATTTTTCATTTTCGTGTCAAGGTCACAAGGTCATGAACTTAGAAAATTGTGAATTTTGACATAAAAATTTTTCTTCTCCAAGGGGTTTTTCGAATCTGGCAGGCGTTTCGGTATTTGGTTCGCCCAATGGCACCTGCATAGCCCCACAGAGCTCGATTTTTTTCATTTTCGTCCCAAGGTCAAGGCCACAAGGTCATGAACTTAGAAAATTGTGTTTTTAAGGGGTTGTCGATTTCAATTTGCATCTTCTCCTTGGGGGTTTGTCGAATCTGGCAGGGGTTTCGGTATTTGGTTAGCCCAATGGCACCTGCATAGCCCCACGAAGCTCGATTTTTCATTTTCGTCCCAAGGTCAAGGTCACAAGGTCACGAACTTAGAAAATTGCGATTTTGACATAAAAATCCATCTTCTCCGAGGGGTTTGTCAAATCTGGCAGTGGTTTCGGTATTTGGTTAGCCCAATGGCACCTGCATAGCCCCACGGAACTCGATTTTTCATTTTCGTCACAAGGTCAAGGTCACAAGTCACGAACATAGAAAATTTCGAATTTTGACATAAAAATCATACGACCGCCCAATCTTTGAGAGCGAGGATGACAATATTTTTATGCATAATATTGAGGTCATTCCCTACCTCAAGTCTTGAAACCATTTTGCTCTATCTCGAACACCTTGCCCGTGGCGACCCTTCAAGTTTCTTTTTACGCTGATTTCATCAAAGTATGGATAATCCGAGGAGTGTGAAATGCCATATAGCCTATATGACGTTGTATTGTTCCTTGAATGTTCCAGAGGAAGTTTTGCACCAAAGGTCATAATCCTTGACCTTTGACCTTTAAAAGGTCTTTTGAAAAGGTGTGACTTTGAAAGTCACAAAGGTCAAATTTTCAAAGTTGTTGGAATCAAACCGGGTTTTCGACCTTATTCGACGAACTAACTCCAATAAGCTATAGCACGTATCCCGTTTCCTTATTTTAATGTCCACAACATTGTTTTGTGACCTTTAAAGGTGATGCAAAGGTCAAATTGTGAAAGTTGTTGAACGTCACCGGGTTTTCGACATTTTTGCAGCTAATAACTTGTCACTCGTACCACATCATGTTTATCATTTTTATAACTTGGTCTAACATTATCACATTGTCTCATCCTTGACTTCTGAAACAATCTACATCGTCAAATACCGCTCGTGAACCATCGTCGTCTTCAGACTTGTCTTCTTTAATATTGTAAAGGATGACTACTGAACATAGCAATGTCAACATCGGTTTTGAAAAATCGCCTTCTCTGATATTTTCCTGATGGCGGTTCTAAAAATTTAGAAAATTATCGTATTTTGTCAATAAAGGCATATAAATTTACATATAATGATGTGGTTTTGATACTACATTATTCTCCTGTCCAATCGACACATTTCAATACCAAACGTGTAGGAAGAGGGCTCTTTGTCTTGCAGTTTATGGGAAATTATGTGATTTTCTGAAATGGTCCAAATATTCAGACAGGTGTATCCTTCAAATGTGAATATTTCATGGACCGCACACCAAAATATGAGGACAACAGGGCTAAATGTGTTACTGAGATCACCATCTTTCATATGAGACCTGTTGAAGCTTTGTGTCAAGCCGGTTAATTAAACTCCTAAAATATAGCCCTTTATCGAGGGCTATACCGCTTGCCTATTAAGAGAGACAGTTTGTTCTTTGGCACTTTCTCTGCCAGTGTTGCTGTACGATCTACCAGCCGTGTTTTCAAAAAACCTTTACCCTGATCACCTCTAAATGAGAAAACGCATTAAGCTATCGACCTGAAAGAAGCAAAAATCTGTTAGCTTATGAATTATGATTCAGAGTAAGAAACAAAACATCCAGCATTCAATGCAAGCAGGGACATCGCAATTCACGTGGTAGTTACCGGTGTTGTATTCGTGAAGCATGATGTGCCACCATGTCAATAAAATCATATTTATAGGAAGAAACGGGTTCATTTCACTGTCGTCGTCCTCTCACAAACGTATGACCAAGCTACTTTCCAAACTTTGAATTGGGATTCGAAGAACAGAGATTTAGGAGCATTTTGGAGCCAGATTCTGGTCCGATTTATTCTGCTTCAAACCCAAAAAGACCCGAAGAGATCACAGGGGTCATCAAAAATCATTAACTTGAGCTATCATTTCTGTTATCTACAAAGATAATTCAGATGATTAAATTGCTAAAAATTATTGATAGAATCTTTTTTTTCGGTTGATTTTAAAAATATCCCACTACGTGGAAATGCCCACGGTGGCCATCTTGGAACATGGCCGACACAGTATGATTCAGTGACTCGAATGTTTCATATGTTTCCTTTGCTGTCTAGTTATATGTGCACCAAGTTTTTCATGCTTTTATCATGAAGTGCACATTTTGGCCAATTTGAGCACATATCTGCCAGACTCCACTGTTTAATGTCCGAACCCCCCCCCCCCCTTTTGCATCGAATTATTGTTTTCTTTGAATCAAATGCTTCTTGGTCAAAGTATGATGCAATGAATAGACTTACAAACTGCTTTGTCTCTCTTCCACCCACACACACACTTGCCAGACCATTGCAAGGCAGTTAGCTGAGATCCTGCTTCGTGGTATATGTGAACAAAGCTACTGGAAACCACTGGAGGATCCTCCGCAGGACCCTCCGCCCACTAATTCCCAACAAGAAGACCAAGAAAAGTCTAAAAGCCTTTCACTCGAGCGAGGGCCTCGGTTGTATACAGGCGAAAGGTAAGCATCATGTTGCCATGGGGAGGGTTTGTAATTGGAACATTGAGGTTTTTTTTGGAAAAGATTAATTTGGGGGAACATGCCACTATTTTTCCTCCTTATAAAATTTGCATGGAAGGAAGAATAAAAGTTTAAGAACAGCTTGTCTGTCATGCACATGAATAACATTTTATTTATTTTTTGTACACTGTGTAAAGTCTGTGAAAGAGCTTGTGGCTGCATTTCATAAATTAAAAGGAGATTAGGAAACAATGGAAAAATCAACACAGGATATGAGATTTCAACCTGAGATCCCAGCATCTGGGAAACCAATTAAATGTTTTGGATTTGCTCTGCCATCATCAAACCAGGCTTGTACACCATTTCTTTTATCAACACCAAGTCTATAGCACCAACTTCCACTGTGCATATGTCAATCAGATGCATTTGGCTTTCAATTGCAAACTCAAACTCGAAAGCATCTCAAAATGTAAAGCCCGTCCACGACCGCTTTGCAGTCAATCTCAAGTTTACGAAATCGACAGCTTAAAATAAAATTGTACATTTTATTAATTTGTGTTCTCCGTATTTTCATCATATTTATAAAGGTTTGTCGAAGATAAACCTGACTGATATCCCTCCTCTCACAATCTTCCCATGTCAACTATGGTCTTCCTCTTTTCCTCCTACCTTGCTCCCTCAACCTATCTGCTCTCTTTGCCACTCTCCTGCAATCCGCACCAAGTGCCCAGCCCATCTCAGGTCAAATTTTCACTCATCTCCCCATCGAGCTCATCTGCACACCAATCTTCTCCTTATATCCACTCTCTTCACTCATGCAATCCTCCTGACCCAGTTGTTCTCACAAACCTGCGGCCGATGTTGTCTCTCTGTCAATGCCACCTTTTACAGATCATAAAGGTGGGTTGGCGTTGCACACGACATTAGAACCTTCCCTTTGAATTTCTTTGATATCTTTCTGTCTGCCATTAATCCTACCACCCTCTTTCTATGCATTCACATCTACCTGAATCCTCCTCCACACCTCTGCCTCCAACTTACCATCCCCGGTCACTCAAACCTATATCCATGTCTAATCTCCTTCCCTTCTGACCTGATATTCATTTCTTTTCTCTACTGCCTGACCCACATCACCTCAATCTTCTCAATACTCATCTTCAGCCCATGTTTCTCAAATGCCTCCTTCCACTTCCCCAGTAATTCCTGCATCTCCCGCCTACTCGCCACCATAGCCGCCAGATTGGCCACATCCAACATCCTCCCCAGAATACCCCTCATGCTTACGTTCCTGCTTACCAGCTCCATCACCATGATGAACATTAATTATTGGGCTGAGAGCACTTCCCTGCTCAAGCCAATGTTCATGCTTAACTCGTCAGACATGCTAGGACCAACCAAAACTCTCCCCTTCATTCCCTTGTACATCCCTTCCTCCAACCTAACTTATGCTTCTGGCACTCCCATCCATCTCAATGTCACCATCACTGTCTCTCTTGGGACAGTGTCATAAGGCATCTCCAGGTCCACAAATCGCAATGCCATTTTACCTTGCACTCCAACCTCTTCTCCACCAGCTGTCTCAGCATGAACCTCCCACACATCATCCCCGTACCTTTTCTAAACCCCTGCTGCTCTTCTTCGATCTCCATCTCCACACTCTTTCTTATTCACCCAT
>NC_140964.1:126972170-126999670 GCF_056783735.1 Eptatretus burgeri | reverse complement strand
GAGGTACCCACACCCAGCCAACTAGCATGATGGCAATTGAAGTCACCACATATGAGGAAGAGAGAGAGTTGGGATGAGTGCATCGAAGTTGGTCCATGTTTTCGGCGAGCTAGATGTAAATGGAGTCATCACTGTGTGGATGCAAATGTCTCTAAAGTTAGCACAATGGGTTTAAGGGTGATAAAAATATATAAAATAAAAATGTCACTAATTACACTTGATTGAGAATTAAATTTAAAAAGTAAATTTTTTTTTGCAAAAAGCCAATGTATTGTTATAACCCTTTAATGGGAAATGTACTCAAATACAACATAATGATAACATCTTTGTGCTTGAACATATATATTTTAAACGACCTTATAATCTCTTGACTGTATTGGAAGGTAACAGTCTGAAAAGTAAAATATCCCTAATTCCCCAAAACAGATTGACCTTCCAAATAATCTTCAATCTTTATTCAGTGGAATAGAATAATCGATTTAGCTTATAAAGGGATTCTTGTATAAATAATTATATATTGGTGTCTGAAAGTTTGGCTGGAAGCAGGAGTCTAGCTTAAATGGAATGTGTGTGAAGATAATGTCCAGAACTCCTATCAACCTTCAGGTCATAAATATTCCCCAGCTCTTTGAAATGATGCTCACCTCCAGATGGCTGCTGCGACAAGGCTATGAGTGATCCCTCCCCGGAACCCCAAAACATCAACCATGGTGCCATTCTATTTCAAGGATGATCAGATATTCTCATCATCTCCCCCCCCCCTTTTTTTTTTCTCCTGCATATTGCATAAAAACTCAAAGTCCATGTATGGCAGAATCAGAGGAAGACTGTGTTGCTTATTGAAATTCCTCTGAATTCTCCATGTCGATGTGTTCGTTTGTTTCGGTTTGTTTTTAAGAAATGACTCAAATGTACAGGAGGGATTGAGGATTCTTCAACAACTGTTTGGTGGACGGTACAACACACAGATAAACAAGAGGTGGAAGTGGAGGTGAAGCCATAGCCAGAGGTATTTCTGAGGGTGTGAAGGAGTGAGGGCAGTGCATGGAGAGTAAGAATTAAAGTTTTTGAAAAAGAGAGCAGCTCTGCCACCAGGATGAGGCTCAGGTCTATCATCAGACGAGGGAGTAACCAAGGAGAGAAACTAAGGAGTCAAAGACATCTTGAAGGAGGAAAGTTTCTGTGAGGCAGATTATGTCTGGTTTGTCAGTGGCAACCTGTATGGAAAGATTTGTCAGGTTTGAGCGAAGGCCCCGGATGTTTGAGGCCCACACTGTTAAGGTAGAAGGAGGGAAGAGGCTTTGAGTGCAGTTGAGGGGAAGGGGAGTGTCATGTGAGGGAGGAGAGGTGGAAGGAGTGATCGTTGATGACAGATTGGAGAAGAGCTAGGGTAGAGGGTCAGATTGAGGAGCTGGACAAAGTGTGAGGTGGTGAAGGGATGAGTAGTGAGGAGCCAAAAGAGAGGCAGCAAAGGGAAGTGAGAGACTGGAGGAAGTGGAGGAATGAGTTGGAAGAGAGAGGCTGGGGAAAGGCGGCAGCTTTGTAGATGTGAAGTGGAGCAGCATTGAGAAGGGGCAGTGAGGGGCAAGATTTGAAAGTGATGGGTGAGGGGGGCAGAATTGAGGGGGAAGAATTGAGGAAGAAAGGTGAGGGGGGAAGAGAGAAGTTTGCATTGAAGAGGGAGGAGGCGATTGATTTGTGAGGGAGGGGTAAGAGGATAGCTTTGAGGCAGAGGGGAGACCATGAGAGCAGGCAGGGCCATAGGGGAGGAGGGATAAGGGAGGGATTGGGAGAACTGCCTACTTGTGCACTGCCTACATGAAGCCCTGGAGGGAAGAGTAGCGAATGACCTCATGAAGGTGGTTCCATCGACAAGAGAAGCCAGCAACAAAGCAGTTGAGATGTGCAGTCAGGCTGGATTATGGAGGTTTAACCAGAGGGAGGTTGATGGAAGAATGCGTGCATCCTAGAGATGCTGGGGAGGGTTGGAGGATATGTAGCAATATCAGAGAAGATACCCTAAAAAAAAATACAAAGAGACAAACGACCTGCCTCCAAAGTGAGAACAATAGATGTGGTGCTTTGGCCTCATCATAGGAAAGTCCAATAATGTTGAGAGCTTTCGATTCCACTGAATCTAGGAGAGACGGGTATGAGGCTGCAGCTCCAGTCCATTGGAGAGATCAATGCTCCATTGAGCTATGGACAAAGGTCTTTTAGACAGTGGGATAAAGGACGAAGGCTCTGATTTTCCAAGGAAAGAATTGAGCTGATTGAGGATGCCCAGTCTGCGGATGGCTTTGGAGGCCAGCTTTGCTATGTGGTCAGCCCAATGAGATTTCATGAGATCATGAGTTCATGAGATTTGGAGTAAGGTCATGGCTGATGGTGAGGCCAAGAAGTTCAAGAGACTGAACCTCTTCCGGTGGTCGACCATGGAAGTAGATTGGAGAGTTAATTTGACAATCTTTCCGGTATGACAGGAAGAGTTTTTTTTCAAGGATTGAAAGACATGTTCCATTTATCAGATCAGCATCTAATCAATTCCAAATCGGCAGAGAGTGATGCAGCAACAGTTTGTCTCACAGTGGGATGGGGGTATTGGATAACACAATGTGTAATCATCTGCGAAAAGGAAGAGAGGTTTTTCAAGAGCATCAGAGAGGTCATTTGTATACATGAGGAAAAAGACTGGGCCCAAAACTTCCTTGGGAAATTGCAGTCTCCACTAGGAGAGGAGAGGACTCCATTGACAGTAACGCATTGACTGCATAAGTCTGGTGTTGGCTTAGCAGTGAGGATGCTGGCTTGGCATCTAAAGGTCCTGAGTTTGAGCTCCTGTCAGCCATTGAATTAACACCAGGTGGGGTTGACTCAGCCTGTCATCCTTCCAAGGTTGGCGAAATGAGTACCTGTGCACTAGTAATAGGGGCATTGCACCGGCGGTACAGCCATGCCCTCAGCCAATGATGCTACCCACAGCCTTGTGCTGCATGTGAAGGACGAGGATTGACTGCATGAGTGGAACAAGTCAGAAATCCAGGAATGAAGGTGGCTGGCATGCCCCAGGAGCTTGGCAATAAAAGCAAGATGCCAGACTGTCGAATGCCTGATATATGTCCAAGAAGACAGTCTTGACCTCTTCATAGAGATGTATGGCCACCAATCATTGCAGAGAGAGGGGCAGCAGCACGTCCAGAGTTGAGTTACTGAGATAGAATCCAAACTGATGGACAGAGTTCAGGCTGTTCAAAAACAAGAAAGACTTTACATTTGCAGCAATGATGGCATCCATGACATTGTTTGTAATTGGAAGTAAGCTCACTGCTCTGCAGTTGATAACATCTGGTTTTGCACCCTTTTCTGAGATGGGACCGATGTTTGTTGACTTCCAGGCAGATGGAAGGTGGCCAAAAGAAAAGGATAGTTTGAATCGTGCAGACAAAGGGGAAGCAATAATGGCAGAACAGGATTTGAGAACATGGGCAGTGATACCACTTGGGCCCGCTGTCTCGGCTGGACAGAACTTTTTCGACCTACTCGGGTGAGGACACAAAATCCAGTAGACATTGGGTTTGAGGGCGTAGGACGGGGACATAACTGGATGGGTTGGGTTCATGAGATTTGGAGGCAAACACAGAGTTTAGATATCCTGCCTTATCTTGGGCAGAGTTTGCAGTAATGCTCTTTGACATGAGGGAGGGGATGGAGGGGGAGCATACACCAGACAGACTTGACAAGGTGCTACCATGACTTTGAGGAAGGAGACTGGTTGGAGACTTCAGCCTTGAGATTTGCAAAATGGTGTTTTCTGCCATGCCTAAAGATAAACATGCTTGTGTGCCTCACAAAATGACCGAAAGTTGCCCTCAATATGGTTATCCTTCCATGTCGAGAAAGCAAACTGCTTATAACCACAACCACTTCTTAACAGGATTCATTGTACCAGACTCTCGAGTCAAGAGGATGGATAGTACAGCTGCAGGTGGCATGTGCTATTTCATTGCATGAGAGAAAGTCGTCATCGTTTATTTAATCTTTTAATTCATTGTGTCTTTTGGTGATGACAGTGTTTTAAGTCATAAGTCATTAATCCTGGTTGATTTGCAATTTTCAATTAGCGTGCATTATCTTTGGGTAGTTTATTTTCTTGCTCTCAAAGCACTAATCCTTTCTTCCTTCTCCCTTCAATGTGTGTGTGTGTTGCAGCTTATACTGTCCACAGGACAACACAGAAGAAGCATTGTTGTTATTGCTCATCAGTGAGTCCATGGTAAGATTTTCCAGTTGTGATGGAGTCACAAAGCAATTAAAGTAATCACCAACTAAAACTCTGAATGATGTAATTATTTTCAGTCATTGATAACAGCCTGTTTCAACGTCAAATTATTGTCGTGTCCAAGTAACCGTTAACACGGGATTCCTCCGAGCTGGGACCTTTCGTTCCAAGGGATGGTCCAAGCGACTTTTAATGCACTGCATTCAGTATAACTCTACTTTACCATTCCCCAAGGTCGCCCAAATGAGCCATAATCTACGCCAAGCACAGAAAGTAGATGGTTGAAATATTCATCTGTATACCCTGTCTCTTCTTACCTTTTAAAGGATTTATTTTATAATGAAAAGGGTCGACAAGAAGCTATCATAAATGGAACAAACTAAGAGAGGCAAAAGGCGCTAACCCTAACTTATCTACAATGGTGGGAAATAAAATGCAAAACCTAACCCACTGTGCACCACAGATCACACTTGTATACACTACATGGCCAAAAATATGTGGACACCCCTTCGAATTAGTGGATTCAGCTATTTCAGCCACATCCATTGCTGACAGGTGTATAAAATCAAGCGAACAGCCATGCAATCTCCATAGACAAACATTGGCAGTAGAATGGGCCGTACTGAAGAGTTCAGTGACTTTCAACGTGGCACCATCATGGGATGCCACCTTTACATCAAGTCAGTTTATCAAATTTCTGCCCTGCTGGAGCTGCCCGATCAACTGTAAGTGCTGTTATTGTGAAGTGGAAACATCTCTGGCAACAACAGCTTAGCCATGAAGTAGTAGGCCACACAAGCTCACAGAATGGGACCTCCGAGTGCTGAAGCGCATATCGCGAAAAAATTGTCTGTTGTCGGTTGCAACATGCTTCCAATCTTCGCTTCCAAAAGTTCCAAACTGCCTGTGGAAGCAACGTCAGCACAAACACTTTGTCAAGAGCTTCATGATATGGGTTTTCATGGCTGAGCAGCCGCACACACGCCAAAGATCACCATGTGCAATGCCAAGTGTCAGCTGGAGTGGTGTAAAGCTCACTGCCATTGGACTCTGGAGCAGTGGAAACGTGTTCTCTGGAGTGATGAATCACGCTTCACCATCTGGCAGTCTGACGGACGAATCTGGGTTTGGCGGATGCCAGGGGAAAGCTACCTGCCCCGAATGTATAGTGCCAACTATGAAGTTTGGTGGAGGTCTGGAGTTGTTTTTCATGGTTCGGGCTCAGCCCTTCAGTTCCAGTGAAGGGAAATCTTAACGCGACAGCATGCTATGACATTCTAGACGATTCTGTGCTTCCAACTTTGTAGCAACAGTTTGGGGAAGGCCCTTTCCTGTTTAAGCATGACAGTGCCCCCGTGCACAAAGCAAGGTCCATACAGAAATGGTTCGTCGAGATCGGTGTGGAAGAACTTGACTGGCCTGCACAGAGCCCTGACCTCAAACCCATCGAACACCTTTTGGATGAATTGGAACCCCAACTGCGAGCCAGACCGAATCGCCCAACATCAGTGCCTGACCTCATGAATGTTCTTGTGGCTGAATGGAATCCAATCCCCGCAGTAATGTTCCAACATCAAGTGGAAAGCCTTCCCAGAAGAGTGGAGGCTATTACAGCAGCAAAGGGGGGGGGGGACCAACTCCATATTAATGTCCCTGATTTTGGAATGAGATGTTGGACGAGCACGTGTCAACATACTTTTGGCCATGTAGTGTCACAACACAATAATGCAGGTGGGTCTTCCCCTTATCTGCACAATGCACAGGGTGGATGCAGGACTCGATGCAGTCCGCTTTAGAAACCAGGAGGGAGACGAGAGCCAGTAATGATGGTGTCCAAAGACAAAGTAAATCGGCAACGAGCAGGGCGAGCGATGAGTAGCTCCTCAACCATGCCTCGTGCCCCCCTTCGTCCTTTTTAGACCGAGGCCTCCTGGTCTGCTCTCCGTATTCTTCCTTCAGATCCTCCAAACCATAGGGTGATCCCAGCTTGGGTCAATTCCACAGAGACAAAGCCACAATCAATGCCTCCTCCCAAAACTCAATCAACCACTTGTTTGTGCTCCTTCTACATGAGGCTACTCCTCCAAGAGGGTCTCCGTCGTCCTTTTCACATGAGACTCTCCTGGTGGACTCTCTTCTCCTTGGTGTAGTCTTTCTCTGGGGTGTCCTGCCCTTGGGTGGCCCCAATCAAAATGAATTTTTTTTTTCTTCGGGGCTCTGTGGCCCACCACATCACCATGGCTGGCAGAAACTAGTGAGAGAGATCGTAATGTGCCTTTTTGTACACGTGACGTGTGCCTCTGCAGTGGGAAGTCCTCACCTAGCCCCACTTACAAACAAGTTATAATTACGCATTCATAACACTGGGGAACAAAGTTTTTGTTGCATTGATACCAGCACTTGATCTTACCTAATTTGACTGTGCTGAATTCAAATCTGAAGTTAGTTTCTCTCTGTAAGCTCTAGATTTTTTGCAATCCACCATTATCAACATTTATTTGGTAAGTTACAATTTGATTTAAAAGCAAATTTATATTAAACATATATTTTGCAATTCAACATTTTTTGGTAAGTTACATATGAATTAAAAGCAAATTTAAATTAACATATATTTCGACATAAAGACGATAGGTGATTCGGAACAATTGATAAGGATGGAATGCAAAGTTCAAACAGGTCCTATTCAGGCAAGAATTTGCGCTTGTAGCTCTTGCGTTTGTGGACTTCCACAGGGCAATCTCGTTTGATGCTCCAGCAGTAGTCTGCCATCATATTTTTGTCCCATCGCCCTTGGGAGCGCTCTTCCATCGTCATGAGGTCCTGATGGAAGCGCTCTCCCTGTTCCTCACTTAAAGCCCCAAGGTTCTCAGGGAATTGATCAATGTGACTATTCAGGAAATGGAGCTTGACACATGTTGCACCCAAGATCGTGAAAAGCCAACAGCATTCTAGTAACCAGAAACTCAGTTATCTGCCTTTTTGTTACCAATAAAGTTTTGTATAACTGCGACGAAAGACAGCCACGCTGTCTTCTCCTTGTCATTCATCTTCCTTACAAATTCCTCATCGCGTACAAGGGCACGAATTTGAGGTCCATCGAACACACCTGCTTTGATCTTCTCGAAAGACAAAGCAGGAAAAACAGAAACTATATGTTGAAAACATTCACCATCAGTACTCAATGCCTTCACGTACTGTTTCATCAAGCCGAGCTTGATATGGAGTGGAGGAAAATCTCTCGGCTGACGATTGGGTCATTCACAATGTTTGGCATGCCTGCTTCCAGAGTTTCACGGATTGGCCACTCTTTCTGGATCCAGTGTTTCTCTCGAGCTCGGCTGTCCCAGATGCAGAGATGGCATGGAAACTTTGTGAAGCCTTTCTGTTGACCAAGGAGAAGGTTGACCATTTTCAGGTCCACACAAATGATCCAGTTGTGCTCATGATATTTGAGTTAGTCAATGACCATTTTTATGTCATTATGTTCTTCTCGCAAATGCACTGAGTGACCAACTGGAACTGCTCCATAAACATTGCCATTGTGCAAGAGAATACACTTGAGGCTGCGCTTAGAGGTATCCAGAAATAATCGCCATTCTGTTGGATTATACGAAGTAACACCTAATTGCCTGAGAAGACCTGGGATATCGTGGCAGTAAACAAACTGCTTGTCTCCTGAGAAAAAGGTGACAAATATCTGGTCCCGCTTTCGGAAATATGAAACATTTGCAGAGTGGTCAAGTAGATTTTTTCCTTGCAGCCTGGAGGCTAATACCTCAGCTGCTTTCTCGGAGAGCCCCAAATCACGCACTAAGTCATTCAATTCCAGTTGGCTAAACTGCTGAGGGGCTGATGACTGTTTGGTATCAGATGAGGAGGCTTCGGATTCTGAAACCATCATGAAGCCCGTCATCACGACCCTCGTGCTCTTGCTGATCATGTTCACTGCCTTCATCTTCAGAAAGAAAAAAAACATTAAAGACTGGAACAGGAAGTTCCTCAGAGTGCGGAGTAGGTCGAATTGCTGAGGGAATACAGGGATAGGAGATCTTTTGCCGGTTTCTCTTGCCAACACCCTTTGTGTTGACGAGGCAAAAATAGCAGTCAGTTACGTGGTCCTTGGGTTCTCGCAAAACCATGGGAACTCCAAAAGGCAGACCCTTTCCTTTTCCTTTTGTCCAGTCACGAAGCATTTCCTCACAATTATGACATACAATATGAGGAGCCCATTTCTTGTCTTGGTCGCCAAGGGGAACATCAAAATAGGCTTTATAGGCACGCCTTACAAACGATGTTGTATTGCGCTTTTGACGAAGTAGTGTGTAGCAGCCACATACATAACAGAATACATCAGGATTATTTACACATTTATGTCTTGTTGAAGAAGCCATGATCTGATCTGAAACAAAGAAAAACATAAAGTTCAATAATATATATCAATAAAGATAAATAAATATCAATAAAGATAAAGAAAATTGATGTCAAATAAATTGTGAGCAAATCGTTAGCAGCAAAACGAATACGGTCTTTAGTTATTTAGCAGTTTAGGCATCGTATATTTCTACTAAAGTCCGAAATCGCACCCCGAGTTCTCAAGTTATCCCAAGTGCAAATTGCAATGGGTGTCATTTTTTGCGAAAATCGCAAGTTTCAAATTGCATGAAAACGAGAGCATGTGGAGGAAACCGATTTCAGATTTAAAATCAGCGTTGAAAAAATACATAGAATAAGTCGAAAAATCTCATGCAACAGATAATAAGAAAAAATTTGTTCCCCTTCATCTGTCTACCCTGTCTCTAAATTAACATACGCTGCCTCCTCAGCATCAAGTGTAATAAATGACTTAATCTGACAAGTCCCTGTTACATCGCAAACTAACCACCTCAAAACACACAGACCATACTCCACTTTCCACAATCTAACTGTGGATCTCCCCCACCCTCCACTCGTTCCATGTAACATTATATAAGACTGTTAGTATACATGAGGTTCCTGTAACAATTTGAAAGGTATTGCAAGCTGTTTTTTTTTTTTTCTCCATTTTTTATTGCTTTCTAAATATAATTAGCAGATATTGACGAAAATGACAAAATGCTTACAAAATTGCATTGTAAATTCAAGCCAGCCTTACAATGAGGTCATTTGTTGTTGCAAATCCTTGGCAATTTGCCTCAATCTCACTGAAACTTTGCCCAAGAGTCCCTTGAAGTTCTCCTTGCAATCGGCTGGTGTGCAAGTTGCCAAAACTTCAGACTGACCAAGGAAAGACCTTACATAATGAAGGATGCCCAGTTGGTGACTAGCTTTGGAAGCCATCTTGGAAATTTGGTGTGCCCAAGAATGATTGTGGCTGATGGTGAGGCTCAAAAGTTTGAGTGATTTAACCTCTTCAAGTGGTTTGTTAAGGAAGTACATGGGAGGGTTTGCCAGATGGTCCTTCTGGAGAGATTGGGTGTGTGGGATTTGTTTGGGTTGAAAGACTTATTCCAAGTGTTGGACTAGCTCCTGATTCTATTAAGGTCTGCAGAGAGGGAAGAGGCTGCTTCCTGCCTGTCTGAAGGATGAGAAATTATATGATGGAGGGTGTAATCATCAGCAAAGAGATGAAGAGGATTTTCCAGAGTCGGAGAGATCATTGATGAAGACCAGAAAAAGAACAGGGCCCATAACGCTACCTTGAGGAACTCCAGTCTGGACAGGAAGAGAGGATGAGAGAACTCCATTTAGGGCCACACGTTGGCTGTGATAGGAGAGGAAGTCTGCCAGCCATGAGTGGAGATGGCCTTGGATACCATGGGAAGAGAGTTTGGTGAGTAGGGCAGGGTGCCAGACCGTGTCAAAAGCACGCGATATCTCTCGGGATATGGCTCTGATTTCATGTCTGGAATTGAGTACCTCCATCCGTTGTTGGGAGAGCAGAAGCAGCATATTCAGGGTAGAGTGACCTGATCTGAAACCAAATTGATGATCATTTATCAATCCGTTGGAGAAGAGGAAGGATTTAATGACTGAAGCGATTATGGATTCCATAACCTTGCTGTTGATTGGGAGAAGGCTGTTTTGGTCTGTTGTTGCAGGGATCTGTTTTTGCATCTTTTTTATGCAGGGCAGTAATCTTTGCTGATTTCCAAGCAGATGGGAGATGACCTTGAGCAAATGAGAGGGTGAGTCGAACAGAGAGAGGGTGAGCAAGAGCAGAGGAGTAGGTTTTTAGGACACGTGGGCTGATGCCGTCTGGACCGGTTGCAGAATCTGAGTCGAGGTTTGACAGCAAACTCTCCACTTTGTCAGAAGAAAAGGACACAGAGTTCAGGGATAGTTGGGTGTGACTGGGTAAGGTGGGTACATAAAGCGATGGGTTTTGGACACAATATTTCGATGCAAACATGATTTTTCAAGGAATCAGAAAGATCATTGATGAAGATGAGGAACAAGACTGGGCCCAAGACACTGCCTTGTGGCACTCCAGCCTTAATCGGAAGAGGAGATAGGAGGATCCCATTAAATAGAAACAAGCTGAATTCAGGAGTGGAGGAAGTCAGTGAGCCATGAGAGGAGGTGGCATTAGTGCTAAGTCGTGAATAGCTTTTCGCTTCAACGTTTTAACCAATAATCAACACAAGTGCATTTTCTACTCGCTGAACAAACTGCCTGCAATTTCCCTAAAGCCTTTGATGTTGTTTCCTTATTTCTTACAATATCACCAAGAAATTGTCGTACATCTGACTCTTGCTCAAGTGAAGGTGCGTTCGACGGTTTGGTCGAGTCGCCTTCTTCTCAACCATGAAAAAGGAAGTGATTCGTTGTATTGTTAAAGTTTAGTTTTAAACACCAGAATTTAACATGCAAGAAATTGTCAACACCAATTTTTTTAATAAATAAAGCTAATATTTAATAAATGGATCTAATAAATAAATGGCTCCAAAGCAATATTCATCGAATTGCTGATCTTCACATTTCACACTGACGGACTGTTTGTTCGTCTCGCCCCAAAGAGGTCTGTGTCTGTGTCCGTGTCTGTCTCCCCGCGTCTGTCTTCTATATAGTTTCGCTTTAAAAATGTTTCTCTCTGCAACCACTTGTCCTAATGATGCAAAACTTTAAACAAAGGAAGAATATTTCATTGCTAACTC
This sequence comes from Eptatretus burgeri, assembly GCF_056783735.1. NCBI lineage: Eukaryota > Metazoa > Chordata > Myxini > Myxiniformes > Myxinidae > Eptatretus > Eptatretus burgeri. Next base: position 126,988,258 of record NC_140964.1, on the reverse strand, counting down.
TGATGTCAAAGCTCACATCGTATGGCAGCCATATTGGATAAAAGGAAAAATAAATTGGGCATTTTCTCTGAAACTGCTCAGTGGAAAAAAATTGAAACTTCGCATGTGTCTTCAACTTATCATAGGGTATATAGGCTGATAACGATGATGTCATCGGTGAAGTGGTATTCCAGCATAGTTGGTTGAATTTTATATCTTTATCTGAAAAATCTGAAACTACTTATATCTGATCGATGACCGAATGTGAGGAAGAATTAAATTTACGACGTTCGTAACCCATGCCAAGAAACTATGCGACATAATAGGTGCAGGGATGATATGGGTATATGGGTCATAATAGTAGTGGGCCATAAAAGTAACGTGATCAGTTAACAATGGTATTTTTTTTGTTTGGAATGAACATGCGAGGTGAGACTATGTGCTCTTCTGAGTGCTGTTCTATTTTTCAATGCCTTCATGTGATGTCGAGCTTTCACATTTATTATAGTGCATTTCAGGCTGACAGGGATAGCAAAGAGGTAGTGTACTCGCCTTTGAACTTGGTCTGGGTTTGATTCTTGACTCGACTGTAAGCTGTCGCTCTTGTGTTCACTCTGGTGGTGTCGAGTGGAATTTATCCAGGTGTTTCATCCGGTAATATTTACTGCTGCTGGACATTAACAATCCCACAGTGTCTTTCACATAAAGTCAGCCATTGTGTGCTGGTTCTCTGTGAAATTCCAAATTTCTGTCCTGATTACTACTACTGGGAAGGCAATTGTAAACCACATAGTGTATTCCTTGCCATGAGTTTTGAGACCACATGCATTGAATAGGGTATGGACCCTAACAATAATAACAATGGTGTGAGTGTCAGCTCATTGGTTTTGTTACATTGTACTAGGTGACGTTTTTGTACTAGGTTACATAGGACGTTAGGTTACTAGGTTTTTGTACTGGACGTTACATTGTACTAGGTTACATTCGCTCAAATTCTGCTCTGCCTCTCTTGCTTATCTGTCTGTGCTCTTGAGTCTGCCTGGAAGTCGGTAAACATCACTCCCATCCACAACGTGGGTGCAAAAACATTCTCTCAACTACAACCAGTGAGCTTGCTTCCAATTGTAAGCAACACCATGGAATTCCTCATTGCTGGTAACATCTTTCCTCTTCTTAAAAGAATCTTGGATTCTGGTCAGTCAACTCTGAACATGCTGCTCCTCTCTCAGCAGTAGTTCAAGGCCCCAGATGTCAACATAAAGGTCAGGACCTGGAAATATCTGGGTCATTCGACATATTCTGTAATTCTGCTCTGTTTGCGATGATTGCTGCTTGTACCGTATACAAGGCCATCATCATACCTGGATTTCTGACTTCCTTCACTTGCATAGACAAAGCATTCCTTTTGATGGAATGTTCTCGTTTCCATTCTCAGTGGAGGCTTGATAGCCCAGGTCAGTGTTTTGGGCCTTGTCTTGATCTTCATGTACATAAATGTCCTCTCTGATGCTCTGAAACATCCTCTTCCTTTTTGCAGATGATTCTATCTTCTGTCATCCAGTATCCCATCCCACTGACAGGCAGACAGCACCTGCGTCATTATCTGCTGATCTGAAATTGGTTAGATGCTGGTCTGGTAAATGGAACATGTCTTTCATCATGGCACATCTCACAGTCTTACCTTGTCACTCTGGAAGGATTATAAAATTTACCCACCAATCTATCTCCAAGGTGAGCCAATGGAAGAGAGTCTTGACTCAGCATCAGCCTTGATCTCACCTTGGCTGACCATATCTCAAAGCTAGCTTCCAAAGCCAGCTACAGACTGAGTATCCTCCGTCGATCAGTTATTCTTGAAAAATCAGAAATACGTCTAGCTTATAACTCCTTTCTCCACAGCTCTGTGACATACTGCTCTTCCCAATGGACTGGAACCCAGCATCACATCTATCTCTCCTGGTATCTGTGGAATCTAAAGCTCTCAACATTATTGACCTCTCCTACACTTATGGCAAACCACAAAGCTTTTTGCTCTCACATTGCAGACAGGTAAGTGGCCTTTGTTTTTGATGGCCTATCTTCCAGTCTCGCTTCCTCTGCTCTCTCAGGTCTCCGATCCTTCTTATAACCTCCAGGATATGCTTGTTCTTTCAATAACCACCTCCTGGTTCAACTCTCAAACTCCAAACTTACTGCACAAAAAAAAAAAAGACTTCAACTCTGTTGTTCCTCTTTTCTCCCGTTATTAGAACCCCCTTCCTGAGGTTGCTCAATCCCACTCTTCCCTCTAGTGGTCTAGAGCTTCTCGCAGGCAGTGCACTATCATCTTGTGTTATCTCCCATCCCTACCCACAAGCTTTCAACCCCCATTAACACAATCTATCCAAAGCCAATTATCTTACTTGAATATGCAGTAAGATGACCCAACAAACTATTGGATTCAGTGTACTTATTAGGCCACTGCAGTACCTGAGCTGGATTGGAATGCATATGTTGAATATTTCAACAAGCATAGTATGCAAATTTCAGTCTGATTGGACATAAAGTTCTGGACACTCGAATCGTTAATCAGCAAACAAAATTGCCTTGGATTAACACAAGATGCACAAGATACGGGGTTTTTTTTAAAGAAAATCTGTTGATGCTGAATTGCAATAAGGTGGTTCTTATCGCCCAACTTTCTTCTTTTGTTTAGTCATTCTTCTGATATATTGTGTAGTTTCTCATTGAGATGCTGCTTCATGTGAAACCTTTGCCAAGATGCTGTTGCACTTCTGACCTATATGCTACGTTCTGAATGATTTTATCATTGTTCCTTAACTTCTGGATAAAGTGCTAAAGAGTAAATTATTACTGATCTCTATATTTTTAATGGATAAGTTGCACCATGCTTGGCAGGTGTCAATGTGACCTCTGTAATATGGAAATGGATTTCCTGCTATGTTTCACACCTTTGTAGTGATTTGTGAAAAGGCCACGTTAAAGGGTATGATGTTTTGCACTTTCCTCCTTCAGAAAATGAAATATTTATTTCATAATTTTAAATAATTGATGACTTTCAACATTTATTCCAACTCAACATTTGATAATTAGCACACTTGTTCATCCTAAAATTAACTGGCTTTGGGCATAGTGCAGTTAAGAGTTGTTTTCATAACAAGGAAATCAAACACAGGTGGAGGCCATTCAGCCCATCATGCCTGCGCGAACACCACACCAACCCATCTACACCAGATCCAAGGGAAAAAAATGCCAAAAAAAGTTTTTAATTAATGAAATTAATTTTTTGTTTGTTTGTCATTTTTGTTTTTTTTTATTTTATTTTCCTTTTCTTCCCCTTGGGGAGTAGGCATGAGCTTGGTTAAAAACACACATCAACCACACAACCCCCCTTGACAAGACCCCCACCAACAGCACTCCGTCCACAATCATCCATCAATACTCAAACTAGCAAAAAGTCTTATCAACATCCCCATCCCCCTCCATCTCCATAACTAATTTAAACTTTTCTACTTTTTCTGCTGCTGCTACCTTTCCAGGGAGGCCATTCCATGCATTATGTACTCCCTGAGTGAAAGTCCCCTGCCTTACTACTGTCTTGACTCTCCTCTTCTTTACTCTCAGGCTATATCCCCTGGTCCTATCACCATCTACTCTATTGAATAATTAATCTGCATTTATTTTATCTATACCTTTCATTATCTTAAACATCTTTCTCATATCTCATCGTAACCGCCTCCTTTCTAGTGAATAAAGCCCTGTCTCCTTCAGCCGCTCCTCATAGCTGAGTCTAGCTCAGCCCGGAATCAATCTAGTAGCCCTGTGCTGAACCCTCTCTATGGCATCTATGTCCTTCCCGAGTTGTGGTGACCAAAACTGCACACAATATTCTAGATGTGGCCCTCACTAAATTCCTGTACAATGTTAACACCACCTCTTTTGATGTATAAATGATCCCCTTCCGAATACAGCCTAAAACCATATTTGCTTTACCTATAGCTGCCTGGCACTGTGCTGTCTCCTTTCCTCCCATATCTATTACCACCCTCAGATCCTTCCCCTCTGTGACACGCTCCAAAATTACTCCTTGCATCCTGTAATCTCTATTTTCATTGTTCTTTCCCATCCCCAACACCTTACACTTGCTCAGGTTAAATTCCATCTGCCAATCTTTTACCCACTCTATATAAGTATCAATACTTTCCTGTATCTGATCACTACCCCCTCTGCTATCCACCTTACCTCCAGGCTTTGTGTCATCTGCAAATTTGGAAAGCTTATTCTTTACCGCATTATCCAAATCGTTGGTGTGAATAATAAATAGCAATGGTCCGAGTACTGATCCCTGAGACACCCCGCTACTTACATCCTCCCAGCAAGACATCCTCCCACTCACAGCCACTCTTTGCTTCCTACTACTAAGCCAGTTTGCAATCCAATTAGTGACCTCACCAGCCACTCCACAAGCCCTCACTTTGGCTAACAACCTCTGATGTGGTACCTTATCAAATGCCTTCTTAGAGTCTAGATATGTTATGTCCACTGCCTTTCCCTCATTCACCCAATCAGACACTGCTTCATAGAACTCTAAAAGATTTATGAAACAGGAACTCCCTTTGGTAAACCCATGCTGACTACCTTTAATTAGTTTGTTTTTATTTAAATGGTTTTGATACCTTCTACATCTTTCTTTTTGTTTTTTAAACCCTTCTGTGACAGGCAAATCGTGATGGCGTGCTGAGCCGTACACCAGAGCACAACAGCGACCGCATGCTGAGTCTGCAGAATGCCACAGTCATATATGACCTGCTAGCCATTGCACTCGGCCGGCGTGGCCAATATGAAATGCTTTCTGAGGTATGTGAATTTGGATCTCTTGAGGTGCAATCCCACTTTGTGTACTTCTTTAGCTTGTCAACTTCTTCCCCTTTCAACCTGAGTTACTTTTGATGAGCTCGTCATTTCCATCATTTGGATAGAGCATTGACCAAAAAGCACAAGTTTAAAAAGATACCGTGGAAAGTTTAAAAAGAAACGCACTCATCCAATCACACACAAAGGAGAAGAAAAAAACCGTGGGGCGATGGTGGAGTAGTGGGGACCCTGAAAGTTTTATCATCCAAGGTCAAATCTTCTCGGAGGAGTAGATGATGATAAATACATGCTTTCTCTCCACTATGAATAGACAGTGTTTCATTTGATTTGCTGATATTTGCATTGATAATAGATAATTATTTTGAGGTGCTCTTGTGGTAACTGCAGGGCATTGGCAACAGGTGTTTGATTTTCCGCTCAAATCGTCTGTGTATATGCGCCGGTAGCTCGGTAGAGATGGTGTTAGTTTTGAGCCGCTGTTTCTTCTGCTTAATCATGGGGATGCCATCCTCTCCCAATCGTGGTGGATAACCACAAGATCTCGCCATGTCTGTTGTTTCATAACAGTGCTTTGTAACATGTTCCGAGCACAAAAGCGAACATTTTCTCGGCCCGATCCACACTCGGGTATTTCAGATAAACCTCTTCAAATTTCTGGCAAACTTAGTCTTTCGGCCATTGGTGGAGCATGAAACCAACTCGGTTTGTATTACTATACAACCACCAAGGACACATCGACTCGGCATATTTGTGGGAGATTGAAAATTATTTGCCGTTTGAGATAAATCGTACCGCAATGCAACCCGTACATGGTACGGATCTGGCAATCGACTCCCGCTGTGATGTCACGGCCAATCTGAAGAAGAAGAAGAAGATTTCGACTTTTAATCGTAAATTTACCTATTTTATAGTTTGGAAATCGGAAAAAGACACATCATATCTATTTTGTAGGGTATCAAGGGATAGATTAGCGTTGAGATGGTCGAAGTGTTTGTGTTCCCTTTACAGACTCCAGCTTGGTCCATGTGCCCAAGTATCTTAGATTTATGCCTGTATCAGTGATCTGTCAGAGGTAAGTTGTCTCGTAAAACGTGCATACTGAGGAGGTGGTAATTGCGAACCTTAGAACAGAATAGGCTAAGATAGAATTGTGTAAAACCTTCTGCACAGGCGCTATAAATGTACTTTCCAAGACACGATGGATGCTTTGAAAGTTCCACTAGCTGGTATGGCACTTGTGCTGAGGCTTGAAAAGGACCGTGGAATAAGTTTCTTTATTTGCTGTGGATGTCCTGGAAGATGGTTGGGGAGACACTGTGGCAGATCTTCGCCCCCTTTCTTGTATAATACTCCTTGGAGACCAACTGAGAGTGGTACCAACTAGGGATTTAAAAACTTGTGCGCGCATGCGTGCTCTCTCTGCTATGTCGATCCCGATGAGAAGGACCATTTGGAGAGATGTGATCACCACCTCCTCATCGCCCTCATTGCCATTCCTCCAAATCACCATTCTCTCCTCTTCTACCCCCAACCGCACTTCACCCTTTGCCATACCAGCCTCCTCGACCATAGTCTTCTTGCACCAGAGACCAGATCATGCCTGCACCAGTCCTTGCCTGCTCCCTTTGGATCTGGTTAAATCCGTTATTGTCGGTTCCAGTAGCGGGGCTTATTTCTCTTCTTGTATATATTGTTGTGGAAATGGGCCCCTAGTGGGTTATTAAATATAGGATTAGCCCAGATCCCCCCTTAAATGCATGTTTAGCTAGGTTGTTTGGTAATCGGACGTTACATGTGTGTCGGGAGGTGTAGCAGGCTATCCATTGTTCAGACAGTGGTGGTGTGCCGAGAGGTGGCTTTCTTCTTATTCCTTCCCCCCTCCGAACCAGCCCCCGCCCAGCGCTCTGACAGAGTCATTCAACGAGACGTGTCAGCAATCCATTGGCGGAGAGCGGCTGCAAGCTCGAAGGATGGACCAATCACGTATCCCCGGGGGTGGTCCAGAGAGCGAGCCCCAAGAAGGCAAGGGAGAAACTGCGAGTGTCGAGTCTGCGATCTGCTCCAAGAGGAACTGCAGTGTCGGTCGGCGATCTGCTTTGTGAAGAGTGGTTTGACCGGCTGTTCCTCCTCGGCCATGGACCCAGCATGCAGAGCCCAACACCTAGATTTGGCCGAGTATGGTGAACAGGCCAGGCCTGGATTTGTATACTGGACCTTGTGAGAAACCAGCTGGAACACACCTTAGATCTTTCGCTCTTGTGCCGTCGACCTTACGGGGGCTGGATGCGCCGCGGCATGCGCGAGCGGTGCCGGGAAAAGGAGTACGAGCGCCATCTTGCCACGCTGCATGCTCGAGCTTGGGCGCTCGAATCCGTTGACATCGGCTTCTCACAAGTCGACACTTTTCCTCTCGTCCATGAGGCACTACCAAGTACTCCGTGTCTTATCTGCATGTTGTCTGAGGTTTATTTCGCTTGGGCCCCCTTCAAAACCCGCATCCGTAGCTCCCGAGTTAAGAGCGGGTTATAGATGAATGATAACGTTCATGAATGTTTTGCTTGTGTTGTGTTTCCCCGATGTGTCCCCAATAAATCTGGCTGACTCGTATGAAAGTTGCCGCCTTTAATTGATTCGTGCCGCGCCGAGGAACAATCCGCTCAATTTGTATTTAAAACCAAGCAGGCTACAGACTGGCAGACTTCGCTCGGTCTCTGACAAACCCAGTCTGTAGCCGGGATCTATTTCCCCAACTGGTAAGGCCCAGGTGTACTTTGGTATCGCGATCCGAGGCGCGTGACCCGAGACCTGTGCCGAACTAGCCGATGTTATAAGCCCTGAGACGGCGGTGCTGTTAAAGGGGCTGTCACCTTGACGTTTTAGCCAGCTTATGCCGACGTATGAAAAAATTGGCGAAGATGCTGGCACACGTCGAATACGTTATGGGTAAGTTTTGTATACGTTAAGAGCATGCTGAAGCACGCTGGCATACGTCGTAGTACACCGAGCTCGTCGACAAATTTTGTGCATGCTCAAAATTTTCCAACGTATGCCAGCATATGACTCACACGTTCCACATATGCTGGCCATAAGTTGTAGGCACGTTATGCAATCGTTGACACACGTCGACACACGTTACTTGTAAGTTGCTCATAAGTCGAAATACGTCAAGGTAATGTCTAGCGTACCCGAAACTTATTTCTACCCTATGAGTAACATACTTTGAACCTATGTGTAACGTATCTCCAACGCATATTGACATATGTAGACGTATTTGACGTCTTCCGGACGACCACAGAACTTGCTGAACGTGTTTCTAACTTACAGCTACCGTATAATGGCGTATTGGCAGCGTTTAGGGGAATTGGTATTTAAAAATGGGCTTCACAGGAGGAACCCGTTCGTATTCCAGACTCCATGGTATTTTTTTTTCTTTTTTTTTTCTTCGGCATGACGGTGATGTTGACACTTCGATGTCTAGTGCGGTTATGATTTGAATCGTCAAGCGGCAGCCTTTTACTAGGCTACGCCACATGATCGCCGGCGATACTCTGCCGCGCGCTATGCATAAGTTAGACTATAGTTGGGCATAAGTTGTGAACGCCGACAACACGCTAAGCATTCGTTGGTCTAAGTTATCTATAAGTTATCGAAACGTTCTGTGTACGTTACTAATATGTTATGCATACGTTCAACTCGTTAATATACGCCCAAAACTGAAAAAAAACATCAATAGTTCAGCGTATGCCAGCGTTTTAGATCAATTTTTATACGTTGCCATACGCTGGCTAAATCGTCAAGGTGTGACAGGGGCTTAAGTGCCGCCGAATCTTCAACAATATGTTGTGTGCTTTCTCCTCTTCCATTCCTGCCTGTGTCTGTGGACGGCCAAATATTTTCCGTTTATTTATTCATCGCATCTTGTTCATCCTTATCGACATATGCATTTTAATAAAAACATTTTAATCGGAAGGAAATGTCTTCCCTCGTTGCCTTCCTGCCTTTGTGTGACCAACTGCCAAATTTGGTTTATCAATTTGGGGATTGTAACTTGTACAAAAGAACGTGGTGCAAATTAAAAGAGTGCTTGGGTCAATCGCGGAGGTCTTTGGACCTCTGGCTCAGAAGATCTGCATTAGCTGGGCCGCTGATGCGACAATATTTGTTTCCTGGAAAATTCTGTTCTCGTTAAAACCGTGATCATGGAAACCATGGGCCAATGGGAAAAGGAGAGTTCATTTCCTGGGCTTCGAGAAAATATAGAGGAAGGTGGGCGGCAGCGAAAAATAAACATATCACAATTGAAATAAACATGTCAAATATGTATTATGCATGTTAACATTGAAATAAACATGAAAATAAAATAAATGCATTGTAAATTAAACAAAAACTCAAGACTTTTACCCTTTGAATGTATTACAAAACAGCGAGGTGGGTGAGGCTACTCTTCCGTAAATAGAAAGCCAAGTCTTAGCTTGGGATCATGGTGATGCTGTTAGAGTGAAGAGCGGGAAGGTGCTGCAGGAAGGGGGATTCGACGATTGGAAGAGCAGCATTAGCTTTATGACTGAGTCGCCTGCAGCATTTCCAAAAAGGAGAAGGGTAAGACGACCCTTAATCACCTTACCTTGAACCCTGGAGCCAATCTTTCCTGCTTGGAGAGGCAGGTACGAGGTAGCATCATCTTCCAGAATAATCCCGTCTTGTCGTTGTTAAAAACCTGCTCCGGAATAAATCCCTTTGCCTCGATTAGTTCCATGAGCTGCGGTGGATACTTGTTCGCAGCATCAGAGTGGGCCGATGCTGCTTCCCCGACTAATGTTACATGATGGAGGTCAAATCCTCTTGAATTTCACCAACTAGCCCATGCGAGCACGGAACGTGTGGGTAGCCGTGATTGAACTGGAGCCTTCAGCTTGGTTTCCATGTTTTAATGAGTGCCTCTTATGATCCAATTAGGATGCTGGAACGGTGAAGAACCATGACCATTGTAATGCTAAAGTGGTGTTTATTCGGTCAAAACACTGGTGAGGTGATGTGTTTTGAGAATGAAGCATGAGAACGGAGGTTCGAGTCCAGTTATCAGAAAATAAGGGTTTGAGAATGGTGGTTTGAGTCCAGGTGTCGGAAAGTGACAGCTTGGAAATGAGGTTTGAAGGATTATGAATATTTGGGAATGAGGTTTGAAGGAAAATGAAGGCTTAGGAATGAGGAAGAGAACAATGGGGAAGGTTCTACTTACAATCATTGACCCCATAATGGCAGCCCACAGATGCCGCATTTTCACCTCTTTGCCCAACATCATAACCTTCTCTGTCTTTTGGCACAACTAACTTTGTCCATCGCTTTACATTTGGGCTCATTAAAAGCGATGCACAAGAAACAACACAAGGCTCATCATGGGAGATAATTGTACACACACAGGGCGGACGCAAACAATGACTCATCTCAGCTCAAAAACCACCATTCCGGTCAAGTATGGGAGTATGCGCCAGAGCAGCGCGTCGCTACGTCCACTTTCCACCGATACTCCAGAGGCCTCCGTATGGCCATCCCCCAGACAGACGCCTGGCCCATCCCCATCTTCTTGAGATGCTGATCAACCTGCTGCAATCACGAGGCACGTGGTCAGCCCATTGGCCTCCTCCACTCACAAGGCTCTCTCACTGAGAGAATCTCATGAGCTGGATCAGCATCAGGAAAACGAGCCACGTGCATACAGCCGCAGCTGATGCTCATGGACGATGCAGGTAACAAATTTCATCTGAGAGTCTCTCATCATCCGCTCGTTAGACACAAAGTCCGACCAACGATAGCCAATAATTCACCAAAGAGACTTGGTACCAAAATAATTGAGTCGCCCTCAGATCCCTGGTCAGAGTCCAAGTCTCACATCCGTAGAGCAAGACTGGAAGCACAAAGGACCTGAAGACTCGGACTTTCGTCCTCCCGCACAGGTACCGTCAGCGACACACCCCATGATCCAGTGAATCCATGACTCCCGAGGCCCGACCCAGATGTCTATTGACCTGTGGCTCACAGCCAGCAGAGACGTGAATATCACTGCCAAGTTAAGTGTATCTCTCCGTGACCTCAACATCCTCAACACAAATGGGTACAGACAAGATAGCAGCATCCAATATGTCATTGAAAGACTGGATCTTAGATTTCACCGAGGAAACCCGTAATACCCGCGGCTCCGACTCGTCATTCAGCACCTCGAGGGCCCCCAAAAGGATATCTTGAGTCTCCGCAAAGATGACTGCATCATCTGCGAAATCAAGGTCAGAGATCTTGACATTCCCAAACGATGCACCGCAGCTTGATCTCTCTGACATCCTCCCCAGAATCCAGTCCAGACAAGTGCTGCAAAGTGTGGGGGCCAGTACACACCCCTGACAAACTCCAGTAACAACTGGAAATAAGTCAGAGATGGTACCACCACATCTCACAGCAGTCTTAGTACCAGAGTATAGTTCAGACATCAGATTGATCAGTTCTGGTGGCACCCACGAAGACCAAGAGTCCTCCAGAGGGCATCCCGGTTCACTGAATCAAATGCTTTACAGAGATCATCATAGGTTGCAAGAAGCCCCTTCCGAAACTCTTGTCTATGTTTGGTGAGCACCCAAAGAGCAAAGATACCATCATTTATTGACCTCTTTGGTGTAAAGCCTGACTGCTCTGGATGCTGGTGCTCAAGCAGATGGTGGCGAACCCCATCAAGGATTATCTGAGCAAAGACCTTGCCCGGCACTGAGAGCAGCGTCACCCCTCGGTATTTGTTGCAGTCCTGGCGATCACCCTTCCCTTTCCAGAGAGGGAAAACAAGGCCACTCTTCCAGTCAGTTGGGGTGATGCCTGTGTTCCAGGCAGAACACAGAACTGCATACAATGACATGAGTGCAGTATTTCCACCAAACTTGAGCAGTTCATGGATGCCACAGATCCCAGGAGCTTTACCCCATTTCAACCGGTTCACTGCAGCCTGTGTTTCTACAAGCGAAGGTGAATCGGAGTTGATTGGAGGGTCAGCAACAGAGATTGTAACACCGCTGACATCCAACTCGACAGCTGGTGGATCTGCCTGGTACAGCCGCTCAAAGTAACTGTCCCAGCGGGCCTTCACTTCGGACTCCTCTGTCAAGAGCCTACCAACCTCTGCTCTGACTGCAGTACACCAAGGGACGGGCTTTGAGGAATGCAACGTGCGAATTCCCCTGTAAGCAGGATGAGAATCACCTGACTACAGGTGATGCTCTACCCCCTCTCGGGTTCCTCGCACATTGGCCTCCTTGTCCACCCTTAGCGCACTTGCAGTTTTACGTCTCAGCTTCCTGAACAGTTCAGCTCTGCCATTCAGCCTGGCCATGTGACTCTGGTCAATGGACTTTGACCCTTGAGAGACAAAATTATTCTTCGCCCTTCGGTGAGTTCCTAGACATCCACCGGCAACATCAAGGATGGTGGTCTTGAATGCACTCCACAACTCTTCTCTTCAGAATTCCCCAAAGCAGCCAGGCCCCCCAAATACCCACTCATCCTGTTCGCAAACTCCTCAGCTGCCCTCTCATCCTTGAGCTTGCCAACATCCAGCCCAGGCTGTGATGGTGCCATTCTCCTGGATTGAACCTGCAATGTCAGAGTGGCTGAAACCACCCTGTGGTCAGTATTGAGGAACTGAGCACTCCGGTAGACCCTGTAGTTCTGGATCATCCTCCAGCGACCATCTCAACTCCAAAACCACGATTGCTCAAAATGAAATCACGCAATAACAAAATTGTAAAACAATAGGTTGCTCGCGATTGGTCAAAATCCGTGATATTTGAGGGTTTACTGTAAATGTGTATTGTTTATACAGTAAGACCCCTACATTCATGGGGGATACGTTCATGAAAAATTCCGCGAATGTCGAATCCCCGAATGTCAGGGCATTGTTTCAATGGGAACAAGAAAAAGAGCAATCAGAGATTACAGACCCTCGCATGGACTTGTTTTGTGTAGTGTGTTGTGTGGTGTTTGTATAGTTTTGTGTGGTGTATTTTGTGTGGCATTTGTGTACTGGTGTGTTACGTAATTAATAAGACATAATTAGAACTGCCACTTCATAACTGCTGGCAATGATGACCTTGTACCAAGACGTCCCGCTTTGATGCAACCCCGCTTTGATCAGATCCCTGACCCTGACTCATGGCATTTTTAATTTTAATTCAATTGAATTCAGAATGGGATTAAAATTAATTCATTTCAGATCAAATGGAAGACCAAATAGGTACAGTTCTGCACTGGGGTAATCAGAAGAAACCCAAACAAGCAAAAAGCAAAGATGAAGTCATCAAGAAGAACCTGGATAGGAATCCCATTTCAGCTGCTACTCCTCTCCCCTCAAACACATCCAGGCCCAGCCAAGTAAGCCTTATTAAAAAACCCACATCAAAAAATTAAATAATTCTAGCTGCCAGACCATGTGTCTAATGAAGTTGAAATTTAAAACACTTGTACGTGCCCGTAAAAAATAAAAATAAAAAAATATAAATAAATATTCAAACCGCGAGCAACAAACAACAACCACACAGGCCGTTTCTTCGCTCTCACGTGCCCGTACGTGCGTGGCCCGGAAATTCGCATATTATTCGCAGTTACGATTATTCGCAATTTAGTTTTAATATGCAATTATTCAATTAGCGCTAACGTATTTTACCTTTTCGCAATGTCGTGGCAAGGAAAAACAAAAAGAGAAGAGAAGACAGAGAAAAAAAATTTACTTCCTGGTTCGGAGCATACCAGCACTCTGATGTTACCGAAATTTATACACCGTCTAATATGAAAACGATCATAACTTGGGGCATTGTGTTTATCTATAAATGCGCATAAGAAATCGAGAAATTATTAGAATACACGAAGTCGTCATTATCCGGAAGCCCGTACGTTGTAACCCGTAATGGGGAACGCAGCTGAGCTTCCCTTCCCCATCGGCCACGCCCACGCAACAACGCGTCTTGTCATTGGTTTGGTAAATAAATGGCCATAACTTGGGAAGCACTTGTCCGATTAATATCAAACCTTGAAACGGCACATCCTCAGGTCCCCAGCAATATATCTGGCAAGTTTCAATTATATCGGACCAGTGGTTGTCGAGAAACAGCGGTCACACACACACACAGACACAGACATTGCTGGAATTATAGATAGATGTATTCCCTCCCATCACTACTTCATCACAAATTTGAATATCAATTGATTAAGTGGTTCCAGAGAAAACATTACTTAATATTTTTCTTAAATCCAATATGGCTGCCTAACCATATGACGTCATGTGTGAACCTTTTGTTCCTCATGGATCCGGTCGTCATATGTGTCAAGTTTTGTCTCGCTCTGTTCAGCCATTTCAGAGATTTCTGAAGGTTTTTTTTCAATATGGCTGTTGAATCATGTGACCAATGATGTCATCAAATATTTTTCTGTGTACCATTTTATCCCTAGATGACTCTCAAAAATTTTCATACTGATCATATGTAGCGTTCTACATATGGAATGATGCCATCATAACAAAGGAATCTATTACAAACCGTTTTTCCAACATGTCTGCCATACCACATGACCTATGACATCACAATTATCATGAAAACATTCTTCATGAGAGGTCGCACCAATGATGAAAATTTCGTCTCAATCCGACAAGCGGTTGTGGAGAAAAACATGACATTGTGTGCGAACAGACAAACAAACAAACAGTCATAGACTGGTACTTACGAAATCGTAAACTTGACCTCTGACCTTGTCTAATAAAAGCTGTCTCTGGAGAAGGTAGCGACGCAAACCAGAATTTTCTACATTGATTCTGTACCAAACCATCAAAAATCGAATGTTTGACCTCACTGTGACCTTGACCTTAGACCGATTTTGACCAAAATCTAATCAGCACTAGCCATCACCCTCCTGAATCACGTGGTGTAATTTGACATTGGTAGCTTCTTCCGTTCTCGAGTTATCGTGCCTACAAGCAAACACACAAACACACACGCACACAAACAAACAGAGGACGGAAGTTATCAATATACTTACGAAATCTTTAGATTTCGTAAGTAATAAACAAGCAGTCATAGATTGGTACTTACGAAATCGTCAACTTGACCTCTGACCTTGTCTAATAAAAGCTGTCTCTCGAGAAGGTAGCGACGCAAACCTGAAGTTTCTACGATGATTCTGTACCAAACCATCAACTTCTTCCATTCTCGAGTTACCGCGGATTAACGTAACGTAAAGGTCACACTCGACGCCCCCCCCCAAACTCGAAAGGACGCCGGGGCGAGCGCGATGACGTCAGCACGCACACGCAAAACCTTTACGTGACTCGACGCGTCTGCTCGAGCGCGCTGCACCACGTGACGAGCCGTGACGCGGCGGGTGAAATATTTTTATACAATCTTAAAACGTCTCCAAAACATCCGATTTTTCCCAGAATTTCGACAACCGAGTGTTAAGCGTCCTAAGCGATCGCAAAAACCGAAGACAAAATTAAAATCGAAGTTAAAACGAACTCGTAACGTCGACCGAAGCAAAAATACTCCATTTCTCCACAGGAATTTACGGAATTATTTAATATTATTTTATAACACAAATTTTTAAAACAGCCGTAACTCGACGAATTGACACAAATTCCGCCAAACTTACCTCGATCTTCCAAACTCACGCTCTGTCAACAATACCTGTGGTAACTTTTCTCGAGTTATCATGTTTTGGATGTTTGACCTCACTGTGACCTTGACCTTTGACCGATTTTGACCAAAATCTAATCAGCACTAGCCATCACCCTCCTGAATCACTTGGTGTAATTTGACATTGGTAGCTTATTCCGTTCTCGAGTTATCGTGCCTACAAACACACACGCACACACACACACACACACACACACACACACACACACACACACACACACACACACACACACACACACACACACACACACACACACACACACACACACACACACACACACACACACACACACACACACACACACACACACAACCACACACACAATCACACAGAGGATGGAAGTCATCAATCTACTTCCGAAATCTAAAGATTTCGTAAGTAACAAATTTACCCAAATGCAATACCCTCTACTTCAGCAAGGGTAAAAAGGGAGATAGGTTCCCGGTAGTTCGCGATTCATAATGGAAAATTAAAAAATTTAATGACCACAAATGCACATGATTACAGTTTCATTAAGA
>NC_140964.1:126904670-126962170 GCF_056783735.1 Eptatretus burgeri | reverse complement strand
CACACCAGGACAAAGTTACAAAAGCAGAAGCAATATGGGTCATGAAAGTTGCACAAGACAATTTATCTTTCAAATCATGTGATAAGATAGCTGAAACATTTCAAGAAATGTTCTCCGACAGTGATGTTGCAAGGGATGTGAAACTTAACTGTAGTAAAGTCTCATATGTAGTCTCACATGGATTAGTTCTTTCTTTCATGAAGATCTTGTTACAAAGATAGGAACACTTCTACATTTTATGCCATCTTGTTAGATGAAACTACTAATGACCAGATGAAAAAGCAACTAGATATCCATATTCATTTTTGGAATTATGGATTGATTGACACATGCTACCTGAAGTCAAAGATGTTGGGTCATGCAACAGCTCAAATTCTGAGGGATACCGTTTCAGACACATTGGAAGAAGATGGTCTTGATTTAAAAACCATGATTATGCTGGGAATGGATGGACCTAATGTAAACAAAGCATTATGGGAAAAAATGGATGCAGACTGCAAGGCTGCAGGTTCCCATGGGCTTGTTGATGTAGGATCATGCAACATACACACAGTACACAATGCATTTGGAAAAGCAATGGGTGTTCTCGAATCGTGGGGCATAGACAGTTTTCTTGATCAGCTATTCAAGTTCTTCCATCAAACGGCATCACGTAGAGAGGACTACTCCAAAATTCAAGCTTTGATGGAGGTGGAGAACCATGTTCTTCTACGCTATGTTAGCAATTGATGGTTGAGCATTGGCCCTGTATTGGAAAGAGCCACTCATACATGTCCTTTATTCAGAGCTCTCAGATCTCTTGAAGAATGCACTTAAGAAATTTCTGAAATGTGAAGTCATAAAAGACAAAGAAGGCCAAGATTTGCTTGATACTGACATTATGAAGAAGGACCTGATGTTATCCAATGGCCGCATTGCCATTGATGAATCAACAAGACAGCTTCTGCCAAAGAAGAACATCACTCCATTGGATAAAGTTGGTTTCTTCTCAGATGTCAAGGATGCATATGCTGCTGTAGCAAAGCATTTGATTAATCGCCTTCCACTGGACAATTCTTTGCTGAGGCAATTACGTTTCTTACATCCACTGATGAGACAGCAGGAGAAATCAATGGATTCTATCAAAGCAGCTGCCTGGAAATTTCCTCATTTCTTTTCTGATAAAGACATAGATCAAATTGGTGATGATTGGATGCTTTACCAGGCTGAGAATGAAATCAATGAATCCTGGTGCATGGAGGAAGGAGGCTCATATCAGAGAGTTGATAGATATTGGGCCAGTGTTGGATGTGAAGACCTCTACTGGCAAAGAGAAGTACCCCATTCTTGGACAGTTTGTGAAAGTTGTTTTGGCTATATCACATGGACAGGCTGATGTTGAAAGGGTTTTTTCACTGAACAAATATACAGTCACTTCACAGAGAACCCATCTGAGTGAAAATGCTGTGAATGGTGACCCAAATCCAAGTGACCCAAATTGGAAAGGGTGAACCATGCCAAGTTCCAGTTACCAAATCGATGCTGGAGAGTGTGCGCCAAGCACATAGGAAATACAAAGCAGATAGAGATGCAAAACAGGAGATGGAGAAACAGAAGCTAAAAAAAGAAGCTGAAGAAAAAGAGCAGCAAAAACTAAAGGATCAGATGGAGCTCCAAAAGACTGAGGAGAAAAAACTCAGGGAACAGGACAGACTTCAACTAGACCTGAAAACAGCTGATAAACTTGTGGCTGAAGCGAATGAACGTCTGAAGAAAGCTCTGGCATCAAAATCTCAAAGAATGGTAGAAATTTGTGCAGCTCAGGCCCTCCTTGAATCAGGACTTAATAAGCTGTCACAAACCAATTCCAGCTTGGAAAAATTGGAAAAAAAAACTGTCTCAGTGCAGAAAAAGTAAATTGTAATGTGGGTGATTAGTGTGATCTGCCTCTCAGGTCAGGGTGATGGTGTTAGTGATGATGGGAAATAAATGGAAACAGTCCTAATGTATTATATGTTTGAAGGAGTTAATCTGTTAAATCATAAACTATGTAAATAAGTTTCATTGTAATAAAGTTTTTTCATGGGTGCTATGATAACTTTGTTTTGTTCAGCCATTGAACCTGGCATCATGTATGGTATCACATTTATATATTATGTTATTTTGCATATGAATAGGGCTATTTTCACTTTGTAGCATTAAAGCCCTCACCAAAGTAAGACAGATTTATTTTCACATGTTATTTATAATTCAATGCTGGAGAAATGATTTTATGATTTTTTTCTCCATAATTGTAATACTGTTTATATTTTATGTTCTAAAGCCCACTTGGCACTGATAGTTGTACTCTAGAATGTAATCAGTTTGAGTTATAACATCTTAAATAAAAAAACTAAAGTGTTTTGAAAGTCCAATATTAATGTGTTATATTTGCATAGTGTACACTCCTGAATTTGTGCATTTTAATGAAGATTACATATACTGTTATATACTGAAACATGTACAATAGTATAAAGGCTTTCATCAATGCTAACCTAATCATGAGGTATACATGATATATATGCAACCATAGGCTATACATGTACTAAGTAAGATGATGTAACCATAATGACACTATATTGCTTCATGTAGTAGTTATTATGTATATTTTTTTAATTGAAATAGGTGGATATTGGATGTTTACTGCTTATAATGTTGATACCATACAATCTGAGCACCCAAATTAGTTTGATAGCTTTAACTGTATTCAAATTTCAAAATCCCACGTTTTCCCACAAAAAATCCCACATTTTTTTGGCAGCCACTGGGCACACTGAGGACGTCCACTCACCAGTGAGGGCGGTTTCACACTGGCGCCATATAGACATCGTTAAATACATTCCCTATGGTTGTTATAATTGTAAATAATATAAGAGGCTTAAGCCTCTATTATAATAACCAAGGAGTTTCCCACAATATGCCGTACGTGTATAGTAAAATTACGAATATTAAATCAAACAAAAACTACTCAAAAATACATTAGCCTATTTATGACTGTTTCTCACGGAACCCCTAGCGACCTCTTGCGGAACTCTCGGGTTCCGGGGAACCCCGGTTGAGAAACACTGGTTGAGACGAGTCCGATAAATCCGTCGTCCGTCCGACGAGGCCGATAGATCTAAAAGCTTTCTTTTATTATCCTCTTTTCTTCATTGTTTTCTCCTGGCGCTACATGACGACAGTAGGAATAAAATTTTAAAAAATGCAACAGAACGTCAGATTTATCGGACTACTCCAGACAATTGTGTCGCAAGGTGTGTTCTGCACACAAGTTTTCATCGTATCCGAACAGCGAGATTGCTTCGTTTTATGCGCGGAGAGATACGGCCGATGACATGCGCTGGCCTTGCTTGTGATTAATTCGCCGCGGAGAAACATGTCCGCTGCGCTGGTCACGTCACCTCACTAAAATATTTCTGATATCGAGCAGTATGCAAGTCGAATTTACATTATTGAATTACAAATAGGATTTAGTCTAAGCAGTTGTTATTGCCAAGTCTTCCTTCGATGTCCTCCCGATCATCATGAACTCCGGGAATTTCATCGCCATTTTCCTCTGCTTGTCCTGCTTCGAACTGGTAAGGCCGTACTTCATTTCCAGCTGTCTGAACTTCACCTCCTGCGACTATGTTATCCGACAATTCTCCATGTGATTCAGACCAAAATCCTTCATTTCTCTCGCACTCGCTGTTGTTACCAGACAAATGAAAGTCCATGCCATCCATTAATCAAAACCAAATGTTCGATTTTTTTTTTAAAGCAGAAATGAACGAAGCGATTGAGTCGACCAATCAAGTGTGGAAACACACAGGAAGCCAATAGAATCACGTAGACCACCAACCCAAGTAATTTACGTGCAGCCTTTGTCATACTGTAGTTGACGTCATGTGGGTTACGCCCCTTTCAGTAGAATTTTTAGGGGCGTTCCCGAAGAGGTTCGTTTTTTAAATTTTACAGAATGAGTATTGTGAAAAGACTGTCAGATCTGAAATCATGATGAAAAACTCCTATAGGACATATATAAATTAAATTTAGGACCTTTAAATCGAGTGTTAGATTTTGAACGAAGACAAGTCTGTTGTTTTAACGTACCTCGACTCAGCATTCGTCCTGACCGAACATGCGCAGAGAGGAATGAGATAATATTTTTCTGTCTATCTGCCCACTTGACAGTCAAACAAAATGGAAAATAATTCAAAGCAGAAAACTTTGTTTTTCAGGACATCATAATGGACACACAATTCGTTGTAACAAATAACTGATGTAATGTGTTCGACAGGGTGATGTAATAGCCGCTGGAGAAAATGGCGGTCGACGTCGAACCCGTAATTTTTTGTTTTATTATTTACAAGCCTTCAAACTTTTATTACAACTGAATTATATATTTGAACACTGTATAACACAAATTGCCTTCATAAGACTTCCAAGAACCTCCAGTTTTGCAGGGATATGCTCAGTTCTCAAGCCGCTTGTGGAGCATTTGCCAAGTGGCTTAAGCACTCATGCAAGAACTCCATTAAAAACCGTTGAAAAGGAACTGCTGGTTGGCAAGCACTAGCTAGCTGCTTGGTAAATGAACACACCTCAGAACTTGGACAAAATTAATTTCTTGAAACAACCTTTACAATCGTTATTTTATTTAAATTTAATTAGATCCTTGAAGACCAGTACACAAATCAGGCTGGCAGGATGACCTGGAGGTACGCACACTTGCCTCTAAGCTGTGTATCCTGGGTTTGATTCCTGACCCAGCTATAAACGGTCAGCCTGGTGTTTCACAAGCGGGGTGATTCATCAATGTGAGTGCCGTCCCTCGGATAGACGTTAAACGGGTGTCCCGTCTGCCAGCATTCGTTGGTGGACGTTAAAGATCCCATGGTGTCCTTTGCAAAGAGTGGGTGAGCTATCGCCGGTACCCTGAACAAATTTCAAATTCTTGCCCTCACTAGTCGAACGTCAGGCCTGGCCGCATGTTCGTGATGACTCGGGCTATGCTTCCTCCGGCCGACCCCACAAGAAAGGGAGGATAATGGTGGCCATTTAAGAAGAAGACTAGTATACAAATCGTCTGTCATAAGAATTCCAAGAACCTCCTATTTTGTAGAACTTCAATTTGATATAAAAGGTCAATAGGGTGGTGCATAAGGACGCTATTTGGGATTGCTTCTTGACTACTTTAATAGCACGAAACCTTCGGATTTTTATCGTGGTGAGGTGCAAAGGAAGGCCTTGATTTGGACAGCTTGCTGGTAACCAGGGTGTAAAAACGGCGTGCCTTGGGCAGATATGTTGAATGTAAAAGCCGTGAACATTCCAAAAAGAAGAAGAAAAGTCAAAAAGGTTCTAGTTTCAGGTGTATACGAGTGAAACGTCTCCCTCCTAGACATATAAAAAACCAAACTCTATTAATACACATGGAAGCACAATTTGACACCGTCTCTTCCATGTTTCTTTTCTTAATCTGCCTGTATTTTAATCGATTTATCAACCCTATAATGAACTGTTCACCCGTGACATTCAAGTGTCTGGCTTGCTTCTGTAGCACATGAGGCAACGACGTGTATGCTGGTCCCTGATCTCTGAGATGTTTGGATTTGGACAAGTTAAGCTGGAATTTCAAACTCTCAAACTACACGCTGTCTTATCATTATCAAAGCTTTCATTCTACGTCCTTTTATCAAAAGTCTTTTACAAGTACATCCTTTTCACTGCCAAAGAGGGGCTTACAATGGCAGGGGAGCCTCCACAGAAATTCCTGGGGAATTCATTGAAGGTGCGTTCGTTTTTCATATCAGGATGTGAAGTTAAAAGAAATCTCAGCGCTTCAAATTCAAAACAAACCGTTCCAAGCAATGTCATCACAGTGCTTTGCACCTTGTCACGTGTTTTATTTTAGATGGGGACACAAAGCCAGCTCCATCAACACTTTTTTAGAATGTGGCCATTAAAGATCCTACAATACCTTGAACATTGCATCCTTTTGTGTATGCAAGTATCCTTGTATCCTTCCATAATTATATGCTGATGATGTTTTTCATGGGTGTTGTGGGGGTGGGGGGGGGCTGTACTTGTGTTCTGTTGTGTAATTGTATTGTGACAAGTTTGTTTTTGTATCGCCTCCAGCTACTTTGCAGCAAGCCAGGGA
Source organism: Eptatretus burgeri (assembly GCF_056783735.1). Taxonomy (NCBI): domain Eukaryota; kingdom Metazoa; phylum Chordata; class Myxini; order Myxiniformes; family Myxinidae; genus Eptatretus; species Eptatretus burgeri. Next base: position 126,956,007 of record NC_140964.1, on the reverse strand, counting down.
AGACCTTCAGAAGAAAGCTTTAAGTGCTTTTCACAGGTACTGCACCTGCACTTCCTGTGTTCTGTTTGGAGAGAGAATGAAACAAACTTCCAGATTGTCCCTTTTTTGTTTGTTCGTTTGTTTTTGTATGTCTTCATTCCTGGGCAAACAAACAATCCATATGCAAGGAGAACTTAATATTAGCAAACTAGCAATATACATGTCACAAAACAACGCATCACTGCATGTGCTATAGGGATGGAAACAACAAATTAATGGTGTTTGATACCCATGATCCCATCCCTGATAAACCAGGGTCGATCGAAATGAAAATTTCATTATCACGGTGAATATCCACATCGTATGCCAAAACAGTTTCAGAAGGAAGTTAAATCCAAATTCTCACAATACGATGAACGAAGGCTTTCTTCTTCATCTTCATCTTCGTCTTCGTCTTCGTCTTCGTCTTCTTCCAACATCATCTCAAAATTTCCCGACTTTGTTTGAGTCCATTTTTATGATACGAGTCATGTCAAACTGGATAAAGGTAACCATAGCTATCAGATCATATCCAACTAACCTCGTGTGTATTAAAAAAAATCCCTTTCAATCAGTGTAATTGAAGTAAATCTAATTTGAGCTACCATGTTTTTTTATTCGAATGGAAGTCTATTCTTAATCATGAAGGCTCGTGTCATGAGCCTTCATGGAATCGACAGAGCCTTGATTATCTTATTCTTCATTTTTCTTCAACGGTCACAATTACTTTCACGTTCTTGTGGGGTTGGCCGGGTGAATTTTTTGGCCCAAGCCTTTCACGAACCGACTGGCCAGGCCCTGACGTTCCACAAATTAATTATAGTCCATGGGCCAGAAGAGATGACGGTACCACATGTGGGAATGGGGATGGGGATGGGGGTGGGGGGGGTGGTATGACTGCACTAATTCCGTTCAATTTTCCCCTTTCCAGCGCATTACCTCTTTTGTGCATTAAATGCCACTGCATGCCCACTCCCTTTTGCACAGTTACCTATGGTCTGGTGTTTTTTTAACTTAAGAAAAGACTATTAAATAAATGTTGCATGCCCCAGAATATTTTTGAAATGAAACTAGACCCCAGATTATATCTATGTCCTGTATATGTATGTGTTTCATTTAACCACCAGACAGCATTGATCTCCATGTGTATTCTTAATCACAAGGAGAAGCTGATTCATGTTCAATATTTATTGGCAACAAAGGCAGGTGCATGACCTTTTTTTAATTTTTAATTTGTAATTGGCACAACTATAATTTCACATCATGATGATATAGACACAGTCAGTGATGTAATGATACAAGGGTGAGAAGCCCCGTTTTTAATTTGCTTGTTGCAGATATATGCAAGCTTGATTTCGGATCCCAACATTTTAGTAATCAAGTATGTCAAATAAGAATTATCATATTTAAGGATGCTTGAATGAAAATGGACACGAGTGAGACGAGCAATACGTTGCCATCAAAGCGACTGTGCATGATTTGCCTCATTCATTGCTGTGGCCAGGAAGCAGACTCAAAGCCAGTTTCCCCTCAAAGTTTTGACTCGTGGAGCACTTCGCTGAATGCAGCCCGAATAAGAAAATGTGCTCCAATTTTCATTCAGCACATTGTTAGACTTGACGAAAGACTTAACTGATGGAGAAATCCCACCAGTTTACTCTTGTCAAAAATGCCGCAATATCTTCACGATGAAGAGACTTCTTAATGCTGTCGGCACAAAACAGGAAAAGACGTGAGTGAGAAAATATTGCCAGTTCCAGGAAATCATCCAGGGAAGGATCAAGCTTGGCATCTAGAGTTTCTGAGGCAGAATGCATATTTTGTCAGAACGCCAACACGTTTCTTCACCTGCAGAAAACAAGAAAATCCATTGTACTATGCCAAGAGCTGCGAGCAGACAGCAGCATCATAAATGGACAGTAGATTGCCGACTATTGTCAGCAGAGACCTTGTAGCAGCAGAAGGACACTATCATCGGTTGTGCTATAGATCCTGCACAATGGAGGAAAAGCCTGCCAGCAGTGTGACACGTGATGCAGACCACAACGATGAAGCTCAGTACGAGACCGCTCTAAGTCATTCATACAATGAGATATTCCTGTTTTTCAGGAATGACCTTTTCACCAACTCCCGAGTGATAGCGATGGCCGATCTCACATTTAAATTGGTCAGATGGATGACATCTCTTTTCATTGAACTTGTGAAGAACTTCTTTAAGAAGCACCTCAACCAAAGGCTGAAAAGTGAGTTTGGTTTAGCCCGAGACAATGAGAAAGTCTTCGCCAATGAGAAAGGGAAACTACTTCTCTATCCTAACAAGTTGTCAATAACTGAACTAGCCAAGGCCAACCAGATGCTTAAAGTAGAGCTGCAGACCCTGAAATCTCTCACTGCAGAAGATGTTATAACAAAGGCAGCCCTTCAGGTGAGAGCAGATGTCAGAAAGCAATATTTTCCCCAGGCCTGGCCACTACTGATAGTGGAAGCAGAGGAGAGTGGACCCATCATCCCAATCTGTCACCATCTTTCTACAATATTTGCTTCCAGCTACCGAGGACAACAGCCAAGCATCCCAAAGTGTTCAATGGCTTGTATGCTCATTTGGTCATGACTTGATTTGTGCTATCACTCATGGCAAGACAAAGCCACCCAAACACATCATTCTGCCATTTGCATTCAAGTCTCTAACTGGGAATGTCGAGCTCATACTGACCCTCAACCATCTTCGCCACAGTGTATCCTACGCCCACCATCCTACTTCTAGATGGAAGAGATTGACACAGCCCTGTGTCTGCAGAAACTCTCAGTGCCAAAATATTAATTTATTTAGTTATTCATATGCAGCCTGTGGCTGCTTGGCTGCATCATTTTCTGGGTGCACGGCTGTGCCACTGATGCAATTCCCCTTTGTTACCAGGAAGCTGGTACTCATTTTGCCAACCTTGGAAGAAAGATGACAGGGGCTTGAACTCAAGACCCTTGGATCTCAAGCCAGCCACCTTAACTGTTAAGCCAACACCAAGCTTCTGTCAAAAGATGGTGTTGCCCTTCCAGCAAACACCCATCCTGGAGATTTCACTTGCCGAGCCTGGAACAACATTGACTGACTTGAGGAGACCAGCATTACTGAGAGGACATCCCACAGAGGCAACGTAATTGCTATCCAAGCCATGGCAGTTAATGTGCAGCCAGCTAAAACCTTGCCTCCTGTTGACAAGACAAAGAAGAGAAGCATCAGGTACTTCACCACTGATGCTGCCCACATACAAGGTTAGGAAAAGGGCGGGGCCATCGCAAACTGAGGGCATAGAGGTTGACTCTGCCTTTGTCCTGCCTGTGAGATTATGGCCTGAATATCAGAGGAAGAAGACCAATCAATCAGCAGCTGGACTGCTTCAATGTCCTGACTTGAGGTGGCATTACAGTCCTTGATCAGGACAACTATCTACCCACCATCAATGCTCCTGGAACACAAATGTTGACTGTCAAAGAAGTTCTGAATCACTCACTTGGGGTAATGCAATGCTTTGAGCTGTCCAACATCGAATGTGTAATGACCAGGCATTGTACGCAAAGGCTACCGGGATAATATGGAAACATTCTGAGAACTAAATGTCTCATGGGGTGGGTGCATTAAACAGCTGATGACCACTATTAAGCTACCTCTCAGCAATGGTTATCATACCAAAATATGTGCCATAGACTTAGACGAATTATAAAATCATAGTTAGACTTTAACTCATCAGTGGGATACAAAACGTAAACTGTTCAGCCTGGCAGAGGTATGCACTTCCACCGAGTGCCGTTGTACTATTCTTATGCTTTTCTCCTCTTATGCCGCCAACATAGTCCGTCAGTTTTACGCTGGAATTGACAACTACATTGATATACATCTCAGCAACAGAGTTTCTTTCATCGGATGGAATGACTGCAAAAGATGTGACAAAACCTGTCTTGTGACAAAACAAAAAAGGACAAAACCTGTCTTGTGGAGAAAATTGAAATGAGCTCCCCTTTCGCACTTTTGAACCAGTTGTTGATGATATAAAATATACAAATGGATTTGTGAGCTTTTCAAGAATTCCTAAATCATTGCAAATGTTTTTGACATTGCATTTTCTTCTCTTGAGCTAATGTTCCAATCAAGGTCATCAGTAATTAATGCCTTGCACTAAGAGTTGTGAACTTCTCAATTTTTAAATAATAAAATGTTTATGAATGAAACTTGGGACTCCTGTTTTTCAAAAAAAAAATCTTTTTTTTTCTACTGCTGTTTATCTTGGAACCTTTTGATGCAAATGCAATAAATATCTCAAGTCATTTGATGTTGCAATTCAACCAATGTATATGATCGTTATATATGAAGAAGTTAATTTCCCAAGTCACCTCTTATGTTTCAATTTCTCTTCGTTAAATAGGGCTCATACTTTGGCTCCAGAAGATTACAAGACATCTTTTTACCTTGCTCTTCAGCTTGCGATCTCACGACAGGTATGACATTTTATTAACAGGGTTACATTCCTCTTTTGGTGGTATTTCGCATTCAATGGTAGAAACAATTTGTGAGCGAAGATGCTGTCAGCAGTGGGGAATATAATAATTTAATTAAGGCCAATATGACAGTGGAGACAAAATCGAGTAAATAGCACGTGTATGTATAATTGTGACTTTTCTCCATGTGAATATTCAGGATTTCTCCATGCCAGATCACCGATTAATCTGATAGAAGCCCAAATCGGGCAAGGTTTAAGACCAAAACAGACCGCTTGCAAGTGACTCGTCACTTACATGTCACGTGGCAACTTTTCACGCGACATGGATGGAAGTGGTCGAAAAATTTTGATAAGATGTAACAAAACACCAGACACAAGCGGGAAGCTGGCGAGCATCACACTGCAGCCAGGATTATTCAGGGACCCTTTGGTTGCTGCATCGTCAAGTGCTGCCACTCAAAAGTTTCCACGTCCTGATATCGTTCAGTCTGGTGAGTTTTCCCTCTCAGTCTCCTTGTTGTGCTCTGACCGGAGAAACATTCTTTGTTGCCAAAGCGGCACACCACAAGGATTATACACTCGGCCCACTACTGACCTGACCAACTAATGTTAGCAGGACACCCAGTTTGGCATTCTTCCAAGGGACATTGCACTTTGTGATGTAACACCCTGCCTGGTGTGCCGATGACCTGACCCTAGGTACCCCTGCACACATGAAAAATTTGGTATGGATTGACCCAATCATACAGGTGGAAATTATAAATTGATTTCTCACCCTTGCAGGGTTTCAAACGAGTTGCGTGGTCCGTCGAAAAAGTAACGGGACTAACTTCACAGAAATTTTATTCCAAAAAATATATTGAAATCACAGCTTGTCCCCTTCAAAATAGTTTCCCTCCAGTCTCACACACTTGTCCATCCTCTTCTTCCACGCTTCGATGCACCCCCGGAAGGCTTCTTCTGGAATCCTCCGGAGCTCCGTCGTCACGGCCCTTTTGATCGGGTCCCCTTAATCACTGCCTTGAGCTTGGGGAATAGGAAAAAAAATCACAAGAGGCCAAGTCTGGTGAATACGGGGGTTGCTCCAGAGTTGGCACGTTCCTCTCTGCCAGAAACTGTCAGATGCTCAGGGCACTGTGAGCAGGGGCGTTGTCAGGGTGGAGCACCCAGGCTTTGTTCTCCCACAGATCCCTCCTCTTGTCCCGGACTGATCTCATGAGGCGCCGGAGGATCTCCTTGTACACATATTGATTCACTATTTTACCCTGTGATCGAAACTCGAAATGGACGATGCCCTTGATGTCAAAAATTGCGATGAGCATCACCTTGACCTTCGACTTCAACATCCTTGCTTTCGTTGGTCTTGGTGATGCCGGACTTTTCCACTGACGACTCTGCCGTTTGGTCTCAGGATCGTATTCGAATATCCGTGATTCATCGCCAGTAATGACTCTCCTGAGCAGGTCTGGATCATCCTCAAAGCGCTCGATAATGTCTTGATAGACAGTGACTCTTTGCTGTTTCTGGTCATTGGACAACAGCTTGGGGACCATCTTTGTGCACACCTTGCGCATTTCGAGAATTTCAGTGACGATGTTCCAGACAGTGTCCTTGTTGATGGAAAGTTCCTCAGCAATCATCCGCACCTTGAGTCGACGATCTGCGCGCACCTTCTGCTTCACACGCTCGATGTTGTCCGCCGTTCTGCTCATTGAAGGTCTTCTAGACCGTGGATCGTCTTCAACCTCCTCCCCCCTCTTTGTATTGAACCTCTTGTGCCATTCAAATGCAAATATACGTGACATCGTTTCTTCCCCGTAGACTTGCTGCTGCATTGCGAAGGATTCGGAAGGTGTTTTGCCAAGCTTGGCAAGAAACTTCAGATTTGCTCTCTGTTCACGACTCATAGCGCGACGACTCAGACGAGACAACGTGTAAAGCACGACCTGTAAAAAAAATCACACAATGAGCGCAGTCAACCATCACCAATAATATATATTGCTGGAATGTTGCAAAAGACTGACGCAAACCATTCATTCAAGTTGTGTAAGTGGAGCACACAGCAGGCTCAGTCCCGTTACTTTTTAGACGGACCTCGTACAAGTGGAGGCAGTCATAGGTTCAGTGAAGATTTGAAAAGAACCCTTGGAACGAAGGCTAAGAATGAAATTTCACAGTTTGGTTCATGAATCATGATCCTTGACCAAGAAATAGGAGGTGGAGATTTTGAGTTCTGGTAGAACTCCCTCGCACCTCCTGAAACCCACAAATGGTGATAACATCCAACGAGACCAGCATCTAAACAAAGTTGATAAGTACATCTACCTTAAGGTGCTGTCACACCTTGACGATTTAGCCAGGAATGGCAACGGATAAAAATGTATGTAAAACGTTGGCGTACGCTGAAATTTTGATGTTTTAAAAAAAAGTTTTGGTCGTATTCATAATGTGTTGGTCGTATGCATAACATATTAGTAACAGGCACAGAACGTTTCGTTATCTTATAGATAACTTATACCAACGAATGCTTCGCCTGTTGTCGGCGTTCACAACCTATGCCCAACGATAGTTTAACTTAGGCATAGCGCGCTGCACGTATCGCCGACGAACTCGTGGCATTACCTGTTAAAAACCTGCCGCACGCCGATTTAAATCGTAACCACCTGAAAATTGAAAGTGTCAACCACGCAGTCACACCTTGATGATTTAGCCAGCGTATGCCGACCTGTAAAAAAAATTTGCCGAACCAAGCTGGCACACGTCGAATATGTTATGGGTAAGTTGTGTATACGTTAAGAGCACGCTGAAAAACGATGAAGTGTGCTGTCATATTTCGTGGTACGTCTTGTACGTCGTGAAAATTCAAGCATGCTGAAAAATTTACGACGTACTCGCCGTATGGCTCACACATTCCGCTACGCAGGGAATAAGTTGTAGGCACGATATGCGATCGTTGACACACGTCGACACAAGTTCCTTGTAAGTTACTCAAAAGTCAAAACACGTTGAGGTAATGTTGAGCATACTCGAAACTTATTTTCTCCGTCAAGGCAAATTTTCTTTTTTTCTCCCTGGCTTCGTGAAGGCACGTGACGAAATATCTGAAGTTGTTGTTGTTTTTTTTATTATTTTGTTTTTTTTAGTCTATCACGAATTTTAAAATATATTGGGACATTTGCTTTTAAGTTTCGACGTCGACGTGACAATATCCTCAAACAGAAAATATTCACAGAGGAGGAACTAAGAATAAGACATGAGCAAACTGAAGAGGCAATCTGACGTGACGTCACGGCACGTGACGAAATATGGGAAGTTATTGTTGTTGTTTTTTTAAACCCTGCCAATACGCCATTATACGGTAGCTTTAAATTAGAAACACGTTCAGTAAGTTCTGTGGTCGTCCAGAAGACGTCAATCAAATACGTCTACATACGTCAATATGCGTTGGTGGTACGTTACACATAGGTTCAAAGTACGTTACTCATAGGTTAGAAATAAGTTTTGGGTACGCTAAGCATTACCTCGACGTGTTTCGACTTATGAGTAACTTACAAGTAATGTGCCTCTGTGTGTCAACTATCGCATAACGTGCCTCGATGTGTGTCAACTATCGTGTAACGTGCCTACAACACGTTACTCATAGGTTATAAATATAGTTTCGGGTACGCTAATCATTACCTCGACGTGTTTTGACTTATTAGTAACTTACAAGTAATGTGCCTCGACGTGTGTCAACTATCGTGTAACGTGCCTACAACACGTTACTCATAGGTTATAAATATAGTTTCGGGTACGCTAATCATTACCTCGACGTGTTTCGACTTATGAGTAACTTACAAGTGACGTGTGTCGACGTGTGTCAACGATCGCATAACGTGCCTACAACTTATGGCTAGCGTAGCGGAACGTGTGAGTCATACGCTGGCATACGTCGTAAAATTTCAAGCATGCTAAAATTTGAGGACAACCACAAAGTACAACGATGAAAGCCAGCGTACTACGACGTATGGCAGTGTTTTTCAGGTTGCTCTTAACGTATGCAGAACTGACCCATAACGTATTCGACGTGTGCCAGCGTTTTAGACAAATTTTTCATAAGTCAGCATACGCTGGCTAAATCGTCAAGGTGTGACAGCGCCTTTAGGGCCATCGTCGATAAACAAGGATGAGGGGAAGAAGATATTAGGAACAGAATTTGTAAAGCTATGGTATTCTTCATGAAACTCAATGAAATTTGAAGCTCAAGCATTTATACATTGAAAACCAAATTAAAACTGTTTAACTCACTTGTCAAATCAGTAGTTTACATGGATGTGAGGGTTGGAAGATAAACAAAGGGGACAATCGGAAACTTGACATATTTATGTTCAAATGTCGTAGGATGTTGAAAATCAGATGGCCGTACCTCCTATCAAATGAAGAAATACTCAAAAGAACCAAAGTGATGATAACTGTATGACAGCATTGTCATTGAAGCCTGAAGGAAAGTGGGATGTCCAAGAACAACCTGGAGAAGAACAGTGGGAAAAGAAAGAAAAGAGATAGGATGGAGATCCTGGGATGAAGCCAGGCCAATAGTCAGAAACGGGGCAGACTGGAGAGTACGCACTGCAGCCTTATGGGCCACTTGACCTGAAGAGGATAAGTGAGATGATTATATGCTGCAGGTGACAGACGGCAAAAGTTTTTGAGTTGCCCTCCAATAAATGATTTTTCCAGTGAAAAAACTTGCCTTAAATTGTTCAGAAAATACCCCACATCATGTCGGGGAAACTGGGGTGCAGAAACATCCACTCGAGCAGCTATTGTTGGTCAATGATATTAAGTGTCACCACATTTACCTTATATCATTGGCCAAGAATGGCTGTATGAGGGGAAATCCTTGCGTACTCTATGTCCCAATGCACCCCATTTCTGGGAACCTTAAAGTTTGTAAAACTTGATTACAACGTGATTGAGGAATAGTCAATGCCTTTTGGGCCATCGTATTGGGCACTTACAGATATATGTCAGCACTTAAGCTGACTGCGGGAGATGTTAATAATGTATTACTTTCTTTGGAAACAATATTGGAACATGTATCAAGCTTATTTTCACATGATTATCAATTGTGAATGGCTCTGGGACAAGCAGTCACATATATGCCTCTTGTATAAAAGTGAATACGTTTCTCTTTGAAGCTTTTATATCAGACCATGTGGAGCAAAGTAATCAAGATTGCCAACCATTGGATGGTCATGGCTCGTATGATGTAAAACTGCTCATTAGCAATTGCTTGTCAATTCTGATTATCAAGTTTTGTTTTCTATCAAAGATTTCAATTTCCTTAACATTGAGCTGCATGTGCAGCACGTGTGCACTTGATGAGATGAATTGTTCTGTGAACTTTGGATATTGATAAATAAATGATTTGGTCAAGGCAGCATTTGTGTTATCTATCCCTAGATCCCAGAGGCATTGAACTGCACACGGCAATCCCTGCAGTTACAAGGTGATAACATGGATTCCCTGCACCTCCTTGCACTGCTCCTTTCAGCCCAAAAACACCACCAAGATGCCCTCAACATTCTGGACATGGCACTTGGGGAGTATCCAGAGAGCTTCAGGTGACACTTATCCCATTTCACAAAGTAATCTTGGTCCAGTCACTTAATGGCTGTTAAGGCACGTTTACCATGCCATTGAAAAATATACACAGAGATTCTAACCTCAGGTCACATGGTCTGGCAGCCATGTTGGATTTTGCCTTAAACCTTTAAAAAAAAATCTTTTTCCCCAGAACAGCTGGACAGATCGAGAGGAAACTTCACATACATGTGCCACAAGCTTTGAGGATAACAGGGTGTTCACAAATATGATGTGGTTAGATAGGTCACATGGTTTGGCAGCCATATTGGATTGAAAAATGAACTTTATCCAATCAACGCCAAACTTCACACACATGATCCATTACCCAATCATAGGTGGAATATAAATGTGATGTCACAGGTCACATGGTTCAGCAGCCATATTAGTTTGAAAAACGATCCTTTAAAAAAACCTTCTCCAAAACTGCTTCATGAATCGATGTGAACCATATTACATTATATGGATCAAACGTAGTGGATCATAACTGTAAAGGTTCGCATCGATCGCTACAGCGGTTTTAGAGATATAATTTTTTTTATATCTTCCTTGAAACCAATGTGGCTGCCAAACCACATCACTGATGCAATTATTTCTTATTAACTAGTATGCAGCAAGGGTATTGGATCATAACTGCAAATTCTCGCATCGATAGGTTTATTGGTTTCAGAGGTATAATTTATTAATATCATCCTTGAAACGAATATGGCTGCCATACCACATGCATTGATAGCATCCATCATATTCCTAAGGTATCGGCAAGGTAGGTTAAGTGGTTTCAGAGAAATTTTTTTTTTTACTTTAATGGGCTCAGCTTGGGGAATATTGGTTGAAAATTTCAACATCGTTGGTCATATGGCCTCACAGCCACATTGGGGGGGGGGGGGGAGGGGGAATAATAACCTTATATGATGAATGCAAAATTTTAAAGATGTGATTGGCTACCCATTCTGAATTTGATTTCAGAAAGAGGATGCTGTGGGTCAGGTTTCACCTCGTTAGACTTCGGGCGGGGGGGGGGGGTCCAGGTACACCCCATGGACCCATGGTACGATCATTTATCCGGCAATTTTTTTATTTCTTTATTTGTATTTTCGAGGCTCGTGTGAGAGCTAACACACAGAACTTATGACAAGGAAGGAGGCAAGAGGGGTGGGAGAGCGAAGCACAAAATAGTGGGGAACAGAGACAATTGGTAATCTGTGGAAGGGAGAGGGATGGGGTGGCATACATGGGGTAAACAAGATGGTACTACAGGAACTTTCAGGAAGGAAAACGGAATTTTGAAGGAGGTGGGTTTGGGGGTGGATTAACGGGGGTAGAAATGATCATGGTTTTGGATAGGGGAAGATATGAAATGGTGGTGAACAGCTGTTTTGAAGACCTGGAGGGAGGAGTAGGATTGAAGTGTGTGGGAGTTTGTTCCAGAGGTGGGGAAAAAATAGGAATGAAGGAGTGAAGGTGAGCAATGATTCTTGATTTTGGCAGTTTCACCAGAAGGGGATTTTTGGTGGACCTTGTTGAACGACCTCTGGAATTATCGGGGGGACAGAGCACAGACAGAGCACGGGGGCAAGGCCGCAGAGGAGACGGTAGAAGACAGAAAGACCACCAACGTGCCTGTGGTGATGGTGAGAGACCCAATGACTCAGCTTCATCGCAGGAGATGCCTATGATCCGAAAAGCCTTGGTTTCCACAGCGTGAAGTTGAGCTCGGTGTGAGGCAGGAGCACCACCCCAGAGGGGAAAACAGTACTCCATCAGACTGCAGATGAAAGCTTTGTAAGTGGTTAGTAGCTCAGGTGTGCCAAGGAAGGACTTTGCACGACCTAAGATGCCCAGTCGGCGACTGGCTTTGGAGGCCAGCTTGCAGATGTGGCTTTCCCAGAATAGATCATGGCAGATAGTGAGGCCCAAAAGCTTGAATGAAAGAACTTCTTCAAGGGGATTGTTGAGAATGTAGATGGAGGGGTTTCCAGACAGTCCTTTCAGAGAGACGTAGTGAGAGTGTGAGTTTTGTCAGGATTGAAAGATATGTTCCAAGTGTTTGACCACCTTGTGATTTTATCCAGGTCTACAGAGAGTGAAGCGGCTGCGGCTGCTGCCGATCAGTGGGATGAGAGATGGTACGGCAGAGGGTGGAGTCATCGGCAAAGAGATGAAGAGGATTTTCCAGTCTGAGAGATCATTTATGAAAACCAGAAAAAGCACAGGGCCAAGAACACTCCCTTGAGGAACTCCAGCCCTTGGATAGGAAGAGGAGATGAGATAGAGAGCCTTTAAGAGCCATGTGTTGACTGTGACGGGAGAAGAAGTCCACGAGCCATGAGTGGAGATTGCTTTGTATACCTTAAGGAGAGAGTTTATTGAGCAGTGCGGGATGCCAGTGGATGATAAATGTTGCTTCTGGGACACATTCAAATGAATGGGAAAAAAGGGAAAAACGATTTGACCCAAGCCCCAAAAGCTCAAAATGGGAGACTCACTTCCTCCCCACCTATCCCCTTCCCTCCCATACAAGCAAATGAAAGATTGAGCCTCGCTGATTAAAGCACTTCTTCCCCCCAACATAATCACATTTACAAGCCCCAAAAGCCCGAAGCAAAAACTGCGACGCATTTCCTTGATGAGACACACCCGAAAAAACCCATTGTGTCCACATTTTCCATTATGTCATCAACTCGTACTATTTATTGCCAATCGCGAGCTTTGACATGTTTCATTCAGAGAATGGAGTATTCAGAGGAGTACTCTGACCTTGCAGATCAATCTTTTTCACAAGGAGAGGTGAGATCCTGAAACAAATTCATTATTTTTATTTGTTGTTTTATACAGAATTAAATCACGATACGACAAATAATTATTGTATTTTTTTTTTCTGACAGGTTGTCCCCAATAACAACATCGTTGATAACTGATATTGAAAATGAAGCCAACGAATATCATGAAGAATGGCAGAATATGAATGAAATCCTTATATATCTTCAATCATTTCGAAGAGAATTAAATGGCATCATGTCTTGGTTGATGGAAGACCTTTCACACACCCTGACGTTGGATAGATGTCAAAAGAAAGGTGAGTAATTATCTATCTCTCTCTGTCTCTCTGTCTCTCTGTCTCTCTGTCTCTCTGTCTCTCTGTCTCCCTGTCTCTCTGTCTCTCTTGGTGTTAATTAACCTCCGCCATCGAAGATCGGAGGTTACTGTTTTCACCCCTTTCTGTTTGTTTGTTTGTTTGTTTGTGAACAGTATTACGGTAAAACTCCTTGACGGATTTTGACGAAACTTGGTGGGGGGATTAGGTATGGTCCAAGGATCCATGCCATTTGATTTTGGACTTGGTCCAAAATCCAATATGGCTGCTATGGCAGCCATTTTGAAAAAATATTTGAATTTTTTTTTTTGCATTTCTACATGTTTTAAGCGATTTCCAACCCCCCCCCCCCCCAAAAAAAAAATTGTTAGAGAAAAAAAAAAATTTGCAACTTTTTTTTTTCAACAAAATTTCCATTTTTTTTTTTTGCATTTCTACATGTTATAAGTGATTTCCAACAAAAAACATGCCAAAATTATAATTGCGCCTGATTTTGGGACTTCAGGTGGATATACCCACATAAAATCTATTTCTGTCTAAAGGAATCTAGTTATGACGAATGAATTGAGTATGTAAAAATTAAAAGTAAAAGGGAAAGTTGCAAGCTATAACTCTGTGAGCACTGTTGACGTCAAATTGAATGAATAGGATATCAGGTTCACTTGAGTGTAGTGACTTAGCAGTATTGGCGGCAGAGGTTTTGCACTCTACCGAGTGCTCCCCCTCTAGTTTTTGTCTGTTTTGAACCATGGAGTGTTGACTAATTTTCAATTTTTTTTTATTTTTATTTTTCACTTTAAACGCCTGTCTGGATGAATCTGGCACAAAACTCAATCTTCTGGAGGTAAATGTTTTATTTATTATTTTATTAATATCATTACATAATCATCTTTATGTACCCTTATGATTCTTCCCTCTTTGTTTTGAACAGAATATGGGATTCAAGTTTCAAAATTGCAAGATATCCAAAGCAGACTGCTGGGAAAGAACGTTCTTTTTCACAATTGAATATTTACCCAAAGAAAAATGTTTAATGTTTTCAATGTTATTTAATGATATAAGCTTTGCTAACAATTATTTCATTCTTAATTACAAGAAAATAATAAAGGAGGTGTAAAGGGGAGGGAGGGGTGGGGTTGGGGGGGAAGGCTAGGGTTAGGGGGTAGGTGCGCTCCCCAAACGACCCACCACTCCCCCTCATCCCACCCCCTCCCCTCCCCGTGTGTGTGTGTGTGTGTGTGTGTGTGTGTGTGTGTGTGTGTGTGTGTGTGTGTGTGTGTGTGTGTGTGGGGAAGGGTGGGGGGTGGCATGAGGGGGTGTGGTGGGTCAAAGGTGGGGGCGCACAGGGGGATGAGGGGGTGGGAAGGGCTTGTGTGGAAGGGGCTTGTGTGGGTGGGGCTTTTGTGGGTGGAGTTTGTGTGGGAGGGGCTTGTGTGGGAGGGGCTTGTGTGGGAGGGGCTTGTGTGGGTGGGGCTTGTGTGGGTGGGGCTTGTGTGGGTGGGGCTTGTGTGGGTGGGGCTTGGGTGGAGCTTGTGTGGATGGGTGGAGCAATTTTTTAAATTAAATAAACATGTGTGTGGGGAACTAATTACTAATTAACTAATCACTAATGTGAATATGATGAATGTGGTTTTTGTGGGTGGAGCTTGTGTGGGGTGGGGTTTATGTGTGTGGAGCTTGTGTGGGCGGGGATTGTGTGGGTGGGGTTTGTGTGGGTGCAGTTAAAAAAGGAGCGGATAAAAAAAAAACATTTTCAATTTATCTTTGTCTTTTGTAATTCCTGTGAATAAAATGAACCTAAAATCTATTCCCCCTTTAAATCATATGCCTTTTAAGTCCAAGGAACTGTATCTATCACATCAACGATTTTAAAAAGCTCATTTGTCCACCACTTTGTATAACCTTTTTCAAAATGAGATTTCCACCTATATATTCTTACTATATCACCAACTTTGAACTTAAGCTTTTTGACATTAATCTCTTTTTCATATTCTAATTTTGTAAATGTTTCTGATGGTTTAGTATTCATTGAAGTGTGAATTATCTTATATACTTATATTATCTACAATATCCTGAATAAAAGATGACCATTGTTGAGAACCGAGTTGAGTGAATTTTTTTTATATAGTCTCTCTTTTAAATGTAGATTGAAGCGCTCAATAAGAACCGCTTTTCCTTCATTGAAGGTACTGTATAATGTAATGCTGTTATTTTTTAGAAAATTCATGAAGGTCTTGTTATAAAACTCTCCATCCTCATCAGTCCACAATTTTTTAGGTTTTCTCTTACTTTTATTAAATATTTGTTGAAAGGCTCACATAAGAGTATTACCTGTTTTGTTTTTTGAAGGGACAACCCACGCATATCTACTCCTCAAATCAATAACGGTTAAAGCATACTTGTACCCCTTATCATTATTGAGTTCAATCAAATCAGCGGACCAGATATAATCAACTTCCTTGGAATAAACCTTCCTTCTCTGAAACTTTGTGATTATTGGTTTATGTAATTCATCAGCTAAATTGTTCTTTGGTCTTAATGACATCATTAGAGCCTATAAGTTTTTTGAATTTCCAAGCCCAAGTTTCAATTTAGTACTGATCATCTTCTTCATGATGAACCTATCAACTTTTTCTCTCAAGGTTGGATTTTGTATTAGAGACAAATTATACAACATTTCTCTATCGGACTCATGTTTTTCTTCCAACATTGTGCTATTCCAATAATCAATATCGTGCCTCATGCACACTTCATCAACCCTATTGATGGGTTTACTCCATGGTTTAGGATTGTCTGCCTCATCTAATCTTTTATCCAAGTTCGTTCCTGGACCACCGAAAGAATACCCTGGTAGATGCAATTCCCCTGGTATTCCAACAGTTGTAAATTTACTTCCTCATAAAAACTTTTGTATATCTCGTCCATGTTCATGTTTTGGGAATTGACTCTTTTTTGAGCCACACACCAAATATGTACCTTTTTGGATAACCCTATTATTTTTACTTTTAAAATATGAGATATTTTTAGAATTAGTTTTCTTTTTACATTTGAGACAATAACTCATTTATTTATGAGAAAATTCCTGCAGAGTGCGAAAACCTTTTTTTAGTTTCCAACATGCACATTTGAATCTTAATTTTTAAAACATAAAGATTCCTCAGAAATGTCTTTACTCTCTCCTCCATTTATTTACGAAAAAAATGGAAAACTTTAATTAAAGTCACTCACACCAACATCATCAATAATATAATCTTTATCTCCACTTTCTTGTTTTTATCTTCTCCCTGAAAACGATGTTAATAGTCTTGACGAAAATATTTCTAATAGACTTGTCAATTCTTTGTTTTCCTCCTTGGTGCGTTGAGATTTATTTATTTTCTGTACTACCACCAATCTTTTTTAAATCTCACTGGTTTCCATATTTTTTATATTTATTTATTCTCTCTCTTTCCTCCCTCTCCCTCTCCTCCTTCACTCTCTTCTCCCTCTCCTCCTTATCTTTCTCTTCCTTCTCTCTCTTCTCTCTTTCCTCCTTCTCTCTCTTCTCTCTCTTCTCTCTTTCCTCCTTCTCTCTCTTCTCCTTTTCCTCCTTTGTCTCAGTTTCTTCAACTCCTTCCTCATCCCATACTATCCTTGAATCACTTTCACCCCATAGAATATCATACATATATTCATCTGGATTCTGCGATACTCTTGAATCTACAAATTTTTTTCTCATAATAGGAAACCAATAAGATTTGTTGATGATTTCCAAAAGAGTTTTATATTTCATCACCTTAAGAAGTTCATTTTTATATAATATTTTAATCAAATCTCTATTTGTGGGCTTTTTAACATCAGTATTGTCCGTGTCCATGTTCCAATTCATAAGGAATGTAAAATCGAACACCCTTTTCTTGAAGGTATCCTTGAATGCAAAAATTGTAATTTTCTTGAAGTCTTCTTGTTGTCATTTATGTATCAGAAATATATGACAGATTAATATTATGACACGAAACACCCCCGCCCCCCTCATCTTCCCATAGTGAAATCATTTTGTATTTCCTTACTTTTTATATGTAATCCTGTTTTTTTCTGTTTTTGTGAGAAAACCAGGGTAAAACCATTATTAAATTTACCCTTATTAAATTATTTTATTTGTTGTTTACTAATCGTGCTTCCACAAAGCTCATTCTCAGCACCAAGTGGATAATATTCTTCCTTACGAGATTGATTTAATTGTTCCAGGTATTCAAGGTTATTTTTAAATGACCAATTATACCCTAAATCATTCATATCATACCCACATTGTTCTATTCTCATACAAACGATACGCCCTTCTTTATAAAAATTTATATGAATTAGAACTGTGAATTCTGTATGACCTGAAGATAAAATCAACACTTCTGTATCTTTGGAATACCCAGCCATTTTATTTAAGGATATATATATATATATATATATATATATATATATATATATATATATATATATATATATATATATATATATTGTGATAAATCACTTAATCTCACCAAGTCATTCGAATCAGTTGGGCTTGGATAATTTTTTAATTTATAAGCATTTTTCATATTAATATTTTTTGTTATACTATATTTCTGTCATTTAGCCTGTGCCTTTGTGTAATAATTTGATAAATCGATATCCAGTTCTTGGGATACACCAAAGATAGAATCATCTTTACCAACAGAAGTCATTTATATTAGATTAAAAATAATGTCACTATTTTTTTGTTGAGTTGAAATAACACATATAGACATAATTGACCACAACACTTGGAATTTAATTATTGGACTTGAAATGTTTGATAAACACCATTCTGTAAGAATTTTATGACTTCAACAGGTGGTGGAAGACCAAACTATCAAAATAATATTCGTCTTGACTATTGGTTCACGGAAAAAATTTAGTGACCACTATATTCGTTATTATCTTGCCAAAACGAAGTTTTTGCAAGATATGTTAGTCAGCTTGTATGTTTTTTTTTTTTTGTTTGTCTGTAATCACGTATAAAAAATTCTGCAGAGCACAGTTATCATTGGAAATTTTTGTAACTTCGCATATCAGAGGCCTATAGAGGTCCCTTTCAGTGCACAAAATTTTGAAGGTCAAGGTCACTTTGTCGCAAATCAAGGGAGTCGACAAAACCCTTATTTTTTGAGTAATTTTGATCGGATCATCTTCAAACTTCATGGGAATATAGTTCATGGTCTGGTGCTCAGCTGATTAATTTTTGGTGGCGATCGGCCTTGACCTTCATGGTTAGCGCCTAAGGTCAAACATATTTGACCCCAAGGTCAAATTTTCAAGTTTTGGAACCATATCGTGTAGTACCTCAAATTGAACACCTCGATGAGTGCTTTCTAGATATGTCAAGCTTGAGACATTATGACGTCATTTGGTGACGTTATGAGGTAAAAGCATATTTTTCATGGTTACTCTGTAGAACGATTTTCATCGGAATCTCTCGTAGGCAGATATTCCTCAAGGAGTCGCTCCTGGTGGATAGCAGCTCTGTTCACCTCAGTGTGACCTTAAAGAAGTCACACGTAGTCACCTTTTGGCAAGATACGGGTCACCCTGCGGGTGACATTGGTTTATTGTTTTGTGTCTGTCTGACTGTCTGTCTGTCTGTCTGTCCCGAGCATAGCTCCGTGGGTTTTGATCCGATCCTGATAAAATTTTGGTGGGAGGTTTATATCATGATCTCGTTGTGTTTTCCTGAGAATGGGCATGGTGCGCCAAAATATGGGCGGAGCCACGCCCAAAAAACGTGTTTTTCAAGGGTAGCCGATTTCAATTTGCATCTTCTCCTCGGGATTTTGTCGAATCTGACAGGGGTTTCGTTATTTGGTTCGCCCAATGGCACCTGCAGAACCCCACGGAGCTCAATTTTTCATTTTCGTCCCAAAGTCAAGGTCACAAGGTCACGAACTTATAAAATTGCGAATTGTGTTTTTAGGGGGGTATCCAATTTCAATTTGCATATTCTCCTTGGGGGTTTGTCGAATCTGGCAGGGAGTTCGGTATTTGGCTATCCTAATGGCACCTGCATAGCCCCACAGAGCTCGATTTTTCATTTTCGTCCCAAGGTCAAGGTGACAAGGTCACGAACTTAGAAAATTGCGAATTTTAACATAAAAATCCATCTTCTTCAAGGTGTTTGTCGAATCTGGCAGGGGTTTCAGTATTTGATAAGCCCAATGGCACTTGCATAGCCCCACGGAGCTCGATTTTTCATTTTCGTCCAAAGGTCAAGGTCATGAACTTAGAAAATTTAGAATTTTGACATAAAAATCATACGACCACCCAAACTTTGAGAGCTGGGATGACAATATTTTTTTATGCATAATCTTGAGGTCATTCCCCACCTAAAGTCTTAAAACCATTTTTCTCTATCTCGAACACCTTGCCCGTAGTGCCCCCTTCAAGTTTGTTTTTACGCTGATTTCATCAAAGTATGGATAATCCGAGGAGTGCGAAATGCCATATAGCCTATATGACATTACATTGTTCCTGGAATGTTCCAGAGGAGGTTTTGCACCAAAGGTCATAATCCTTGACCTTTGACCTTTAAAGTTCACAAAGGTCAAATTTTCAAAGTTGTGGGAATCAAACCGGGTTTTCGACCTTATTCGACGAACTAACTCCAATAAGCTATAGCACGTATCCTGTTTCCTTATTTTAATGTCCACAACATTGTTTTGTGATCTTTAAAGGTTATGCAAAGGTCAAATTTTGAAAGTTGTTGAACGAAACCGGGTTTCGACATTTTGCAGCTAATAACCTGTCACTCATACCATATCATGTTGATCATTTTTATAACTTGGTCAAATGTTATCACATTGTCTCATCCTGGACTTCTGAAACAATCTACATCATCAAATACCGCTCGTGAACCATCGTCGTCTTCACACTTGTTAAAAATACAAACCCAATGAGAACCGTTCCCATTATGATCTTCTACGTTCATAATAATATTCTTTGTATGTTTTGACATGTTTGTTAATTCATCTCTCATACAAATAACCACATTATGTATTTTTAATTTCTTACAATATTTGACAAGTTCTAAATTTCATGTCTATTCTTTCCAAATTCTTTAAACCACTCATCAATGCTCATTTATTTATTAGAAAGATATAATCCATTACCTTTTCGTTAATTTTACACCTGCTTGTGCGATTGAAGAAAGCACATCTCCATCTAACAATCTTGCTTTATCAGGCAGACTTTCAAGTTTTTCAGCAAAATCTACAATCACACCACTTCCACTAATTTGTTTCTCCAAATCTTTACGTCTTTCCAATTATTTTTGAGCCCGGAGTTGAGCCTTCCTTTCGTTGGCAGTTTTCACCGCTGCTGAAATACCACCCGTCAATGCTCAAGCCGCACTTAAACCAGCAAATAAAGGAATTAGAAATGGGAGAAATCCTCCACTCGTCTCTTATTGAATATTTCTTCAACATTGGTTTTGACATTTTAAATTTAAGTGAGCCAGTATCATTCAAGATTTTCACCTGTTCTCTTGTGAGCAAAACATCAATTCTTACTGCTCCTTTTCTCTGAATTGTATTAACGTTAATCGTACAAGGCTTTTGATTTTGAACACAAGATGAGAGTTTATGAAGATTGATTTGATTAACATATACCCCATTTGGTACTTTACCACTCATTTATTTAACAAAAAAATTATGTGAGACTAATCATAACACCATTATCTGTATTAATCTGTAATTCTGTTTCTTCCAAAAGCAAACGATATATATATATATCAACTTCTTCACTCTCTCCTCTTTCAATGCATAGGGAAGTATCCACTCGATTAGACTTTATTGTTTCCTTTTTCAGCATTCACGTCAAACACATAGATTGTATACAAACTTTGAAATGATGTCATATCCAAAATAGGTTCTTTATTTCCATTGCTTTCACACACCTTTTGGAAAGACTTGTATGCTTCAGCATAATCATTTTTTCCCAATTAATTTCCAATCCATCTCGTGGATAAAATGTTCCATCGAGAGAAACACGAAGTTGTTTCACCTTAGCATTATCACTCGATGCATTATTCTTATCAGTAGCAGTATCACCATCTGGTTAAAAAAATGATCCACAGATATCGTGGCTTTCCTTCCTGAACACCCAAATTCCACGTGTAAGTGGTTTGGTTCAGTTTAACGTGTTGACATCTTCTTTTGAGGTATGATACATTGAGTGACTTCTTTGAATTAAGTCTTCTATTCAACATCTCTTCTGTTTTAAGATTAGGAGTATATTCACTTATAAACCAACTCATTTCATCAATTACAAATTTATTCTGATCACCAAAAGCATTACCAACACCAAAAAGTAATCTATTTTCATTATCATTCCTTTGTTGTTGAAATCTAATTTTAAGACCATACAAAACTTTATCATGATCACAAAATCCAAATATATCTTTAAGAGAAACTGCCACAATAAAAGTATTACCTGTTTTTGAATAATCATTATACATTCCTTTCCTTTGAGTATATCCAGGGTCTGTGTTTGTTCCCGTTGACATATCGGGAATAAAACCTTTGACAGCCCCCTTTCCCATTTTATCACTGAATGAATATAGTGTAAATTTCATCATTTCATATGCAGGAGAGACATAATCAACCGCTTCAACTTCTTGTGTTCCAATGTACAAACGAACACTATCAAAATTTTCCAGAAGAAATAATTTACGAGTGTAGCGTTTGTGTTATTCCCAGCCTTAGTGAATTTAAATTTACACAACAAGAAACTTTCGGATAGATTCAAATAAGTTTATTGATTATTTATTTCAAAAACTTTTTGTTCCATTTGCATTCCAGTCTGTTCCAGTTATTGCATTTACCTTGAAGTAATCTTCTTTTTTAGTGGAGTTTGAGATGACAATGGGATCATCCAAATCATAGATACTATAAATTGCTTCCATACTTGTATTTATTTACGAAAAAAAGATGTTAAAACTTGAAACCCTGACCCAAGTATTTGAATTATTTTATGTCGTTCTTGGGGAGGCAACTGAGTTTTACCTTTCTTAATTTCTTTTATTGCTTGTAATTTATGAGATTCCTTTTGGGCATCTTTTATACTCTTTATAGCACCCGATACATTTCCCACAGCAGAAGCAGTTGAACCAATTAGGTCTTTATGTTTAAGAATAGTTGAACCTATACCCATTGGAGTATCAATTATCCCATCTCCTCTAACTTGATGTGCGACACCTCTTTGTCTTTTAGATTTATAGTATTCTCTACCAAGATACATACCTTCACCCTTGTACAGGGTGCCCCACAGAAAACCAGGAAATTTGGTTCAGTTTATTTAAAACAAAACGAAAGCAAACTTAGATGGAGTGTAAAACAAAGATACACTTTCTTTTCAAACAAAACAAAAGCAAACGTTTGATGTCGTGTTCAAAGTGCTTTCCGTGGGCCACTGAAAATTAATATGTTAGTTAATTGATATGGTAAAATACGGCAAAATAAATCTCAAAATCTCAAATTTCCTGGTTTTCTGTAGGGTACCCTGTAGTATGGGGAAAGGAACATCCCATCCCCTGTAATTATTTTATATTTTCCCAACTTGTGTTTCCTCACAATTACCATCGTATTTATTTATTGGAAAACTTCACGTAGGTGAATTCTGATGGATATAATTTCTCCATTAAAAGAAATCATGTGATTATCTTGGTTGGTTATCCTAAAATTTACTCTGTACATGGTTTTTTTCCTGACACAGGTAGATAAACCAGATTTTTGGGTTCCATATTGAATTTATAACCAATTGGGGTTGAGTATGCGCTGTATGAAAATATTGTATTTGTTCTTATTCCATCATTATAAGCACCATCAATCAAATCACGATGAATTCATACCGAATTTATTTCTGAGGATATTTGAATGACATTATCACTGTAAAACGTCCAATTAGTTTCAATCTTTTTTGAGGAGAAACCCAATAACTCTCAAAATGAATTATCAATTGTGAAATCAACCTTGTAGTTATTTTTTTAAGTTTAATCGTTGATTTTGAAGTATGTTTTTGAATATCTATAACAATATTTTTGGTTTATCACCCTGTTCTTTCATAAGACGAACAATTTCGGAAGATATTTGAGAAATCTCATGTTCCGGGTGAAACTGTTATCGTTTTGTATCCACTTCCTGGATTATAACTAAACTTGTCATTTTTCTCGGTTATATTAAATATGGTATTATAAGTTTCCATGGACAATAAAGACGACTCTTATTCTTTTGTTGTGTCAAGTTGTAGTGGGTATGGGAATGAAGATATGTGGTTGCTTGTTGTGAAATTACAACTAAGGATTGTGCTTCTCAACTTATTTAATATGAGATAAAATGTCTTTGTATTGGCATTTATTAATTATTTTCATGTTCATCAACTGGTCCAAAATGGCTGATGCTTCATTAAAACAATTGTTATTTCCAGCCTTCTTACTACCGAACAACAATAACAGTCTATTAACTAATTGTGATGGGTCATTTGGAAGAAAACTAACACCTGAACCAAGGATACTTAAAGCCTGAATAATGTGTTTCTCCTTCTCATTCTTCCTACTTTTAACAGAAAGACTAACCCTATAATTAAGAGAGTCCAGCAGATCAATATAGACTCTATCATCATTATTTTCCATGTCCAATGGTTGATCAAAATACTTTGATTCATCCCTCACAGTTGAACCTTGTCTTCCATCTTTTGTGAGAAGAAACATTAATCTGCAGGTTAATTTAGAAGGGGGGTTAGCAGAACTCAAGAACCTTAATTCATCATTAAATATCAATACCTTTTCTTGAACAAGATTAAATATTGCTGGTTGTTCTGTTGGAATGAGTCCTGCTTTGGTTTTTGAATCCGCTGAATATTCATTGTTTTGAAGAGCATTCACAATATAATCAGGGGGTTGATTAATCTCTTCCAGTTGTTGAAATAATCCTTCATCATCAAAAGCTCCTGGATGCCCTAATTCTTCCTCCATCATTTGACTGAAATCTTTCAACATTTGAAGTTTTTTCAGAGTATATTCTAATGTGGGAATTGTGGAAACATCTATAATTTTTTCTTGGGAAGTTTTTAAAAGTGGTTTAAAAAATTTCTCTTGTTTTCTTTCAAATGCTTCTTCACCCATTAGTTTCTGTCTGCATTTCTTCTTTATGTCTTCCTGTTGTTTTACAACTTTTGAAACCAACTCTTGATGTTCCTTAAATCTTCTTGCTCTTTCTTTCGCATCCATTTATTAATTGGAAAATATCATTTAATGAATTGTAAAGATCAACAGGGAAATTTTCCTTTTCTTCATCATGAAAGTAGATGTGTTCAAATAAATCATTTTCTTTATTAACATTAATACGAGTTGTAATTTCTTCTTCACTAATACTTGTATCTCTACTTTTCATACGTTTGCGTTGAGTTTCTTCATCAAGATCAAAACCGAAAGATAAAATCTTAACCCCGCTCAGATGTTTAATAATTTGTCTCCTTCCTTCTGGATTAGTTTCTAATATCCCAAGGCAGCTTTAACTCACTCTTACAATGTGAATATTTTGTTGTACCAAGAGAAACCTCCTCAAATATTTGACCTTCATTCCTCAATCGCATATGTTCCTCCACTGAAATGTAGTGATAATCTTTACCTTCTACTTCTCCAGGTCTGATTGCTCGAGTTGTTGTTGATACAATGCATATCACGGGGTGTTTTTTAAAGTAAATTTACAATATTCTCATTTGTACTATACAAGAACCTTGATTTATGAAACTTTTTTTCCAAAAGCAGATTTACCCACAAGATTTATAATAATAGTTGTCATTTCTATATGTAATTGTTTATAAAATAAAAATATATCCCGAAAGATCTCATCTTGTTTCACAACAATATATTTATATTTTTCAGTCGTGTGCTTCATACAATTCCCAAATTCCTTTTTACTGCATAATGTAGAACAATTCTCTCTCCAAAAATTGTTTATATCTATTGAATTTAACTTGAATAAAATAATAGTATTCGTATTGTTTCTGATGGAACGACGAGGGAGTTGAAAGTATGATTGACGAAGATAAACACAATTATAAGAAGAATGTCTCACTCTTGTGTAGTCTTATTTATGTGACCTAGTATGGTCTGTTTCCATGTTCCACTTCATAAGGAATGTAAAATCGAACACCCTTTTCTTGAAGGTATCCTTGAATGCAAAAATTATAATTTTTTTGAAGTCTTCTTGTTGTCATTCATGTATCAGAAATATATGACAGATTAATATTATGACACGAAACACCCCCCCCCCCCCCCATCTTCCCATAGTGAAATCATTTTGTATTTCCTTACTTTTTATATGTAATCCTGTTTTTTCTGTTTTCATGATATAAATCAGGGTAAAACCATTATTAAATTTACCCTTATTAAATTCTTTTATTTGTTGTTTACCAATCGTGCTTCCACAAAGCTCATTCTGTAAGAGAAACGGCCAAGGGATAGCTGTCCATTACCGTTTGGCTTCTCTCATTAACACAATCATCAAAGATAACGAGGTTCTTTTTTGATTTATCCAAATCTTGGAGAGAAGGTATATCATCAGTATTATCACGAAGAATACAAGTTATCGGTTTTGATTTCTTTTTATATCTTTGTGTATCACAAAATAGTCATATTATATCTTCAATGTTGTAATCATTTTGTTTATTTTGAAGTTTAAATAAACCTATTATATCTTCTTTTTGAAGACCAGCATTAAAACCTTATGAGAGTCGTTGATACTCAGGTTGAAAACTCGACTTTGTGAAAATTATTAAATTATCATACTCTAAAAAGTTGGGAGTAAGGAGCATCTTTAAAAGTAAGCAGGTTTTTCCACATCCGCTTGAACCAACTATGAGACATCTTAATGAATTTGGAAGATTTTTATAATTGTTAAATTTTATCTTATTTTCCCAAATGGGTAAAAAAATCATTCATTTATATATTTGGAAAACAGGTTATTTCATGTATTATTGCCTTTTTTAGAAACTCGATATTTTATCCTAAGTTTGGGTTTAATTTCATGATAATCCATTATTTTATTTATACAATATCTTGTGTTGATATTTCCCTGAAAATCACAATCGTGAATAATATATAACAACAATCCTTTGAACATTTCTCTTATACGTTCAGTTTCTTCCATTGTCAGGAAAGGTGTGTTTTCACCCTCATACTTTACATTCATTTCTCTTAGCATTCTTGTAAAGTAATTCATTTTTGGTGTAAATCTAAAAGAATTATATTCCTTTTTATATTTTTTATTGTCATTAATTAGAAGATAATCACAGAATATACATTGTTTATCGGCGTTTGACTCTGTTAAATCACACTCTATCACATGCAGGACAATTCTCAAATTTGTCATATGGAGAATCAGGAAATTCAAGAGGCTCAAAATCTCGTAAATGATTCATATTTATAAAGTAAAACTTTACTTAAACTAAAATTAATCTTCGGTATCATCTTCGGTACTTTCACACTCATCTATAAAACTACTTTCATAACTGTCGTTTGAACACAAACTCTCGGTATCATAACTGTCATTTGAACACAAACTCTCGGTATCATAACTGTCATCACTCTCATAATCTTCAAAATCTTCAGTTGAATAATGACTCGCATTTAATTTGTAGAAAAAAACATTACCATCGAGAGCTATATACTTTTTTTCATTAACAGATTCAACTACTACATTTTTTTATATTAAAGGTAATTTTAAAATGATTCCTAACTACGATTGAACGAAATGTCATTTTAGCTGATATATTAATATCCTTTATTTCATCAGGATTTAGATATTTCGGGTTGTTGAAAAAAAACACAAATTTCTCCTTGCATATTCCAGATGGTCTTATCTTTTCTTTCTTAAGCTTCATCCATAAGGTTTTTATTTTATGATACTTTTTCTTGTTTCATTGCTTTTTCTAGTTTTGAATATATTACCAGAAGGAGAGAAACTTTTGTTGGAGATACTTTTATTGATGTTCTTTCAGATATACTCAAAGCCCTTCCACTGAAGGAAATTGAAGAACTCATATTATTCACCATAATTGTTTTTATCCAATAGTTGTTATATTTATCTTTGTTCAATTTTACATCCTTGACACATTTCTCAGTATCTTTTACAAATGAAGGGATTGATTGAAACTTGTCTTTTGTGTCTTGATACATTGTATTTATTAAGTGAAAAAGTTGGAGGATAAAATGGTTTTAAGCACAGATTCACCTGTAAATTAAACGAAATTTTCATCAAGAAAATTTTATTTTAAGCAAAGTTTTATTGTATAAATATGGTGAATACAACATACTGTGATGTTTGTAATCACGAATATAAATATTATAAAGAACACCTTCAAACCAACAAACACACATTCAATCTTTTCAGACAAATATCTCCACTTGACCAAGAAACAAAACATTGTTGATAGATGTGATAATGACATTCTTTAAAAAATTATGATAAACACCTTCAATCACCCAAACACAAGAACAATGAGGAAAGGGAAGCTAAATTCTCCATTGAAAACACTGATGGGGCATTTAAAGGACATATAAAAATAAGATTGTTTTGTTTTCAAGACCCTGGACCATCTTCAATCATGGAAGCTGTTGATATGGTTAAACAAAGTATTGAAACTATCATTAAAAACACATTCAGTGAAATGAAAACTTTTAAGTTTTATATGGGAGTAAAATTGAGTATGGTAAGACAAGACGATGAAACTACTCCCTATACGAGGACAAACCCTCACTTTATCTCATCATTTCAAGATTTTGTAAGATGTGATGTTTGCAATGAACTCCAGAGACAAGAACAATATGTTGAGAACACTCTCGTAGGTTGGGGATTTACTATTACAAAAATAATCTTTTTAGATATACACATCTTAAAATCAGATCTTCTTCAAGCTTCTTCTTATATTGATTTCCCAAAAGAGATAAAACTTATGAAAGCGGTTGTTAATATTCAAAACAAAGATAATAAATGTTTTCTATGGTCTGTTCTTGCTCACTTACATCCTCCACGATGGAATCCTGAAAGGGTTGAACATTATAAGAAATACGAGAATACATACTTTTTTTGACCAATTTCCAACTAACAGCTTGGCTTAGAAACTACATGGAACATACAAAAAAAAACGTTAAAGATTTGAAGTTTCCAATGTCAATGAGAGATATTCCTAAATTTGAGAAAATGAATAATCGATCTGTTAATCTATGTGGATTAACGGATACAAACAAAGTTCAGATATTAAAATTTTCAAACAACTATATAAATGATGAAACACACATTGACCTTCTCCACTTTACTTCAAAGGAAAAATCACATTATGCTTTCATCAAAAATTTCTCAAGATTAACCAAATCACAATTATATAAGAGAAAATGTAAAACGTATCCTTGTTTGAGATGTCTCAACTCCTTTCACACAAAAGAACGATTAAATCAACATTCAAAATGTTGTAGTAATCATAAATCCACTGTTATCAATTTACCAAAAGCAGGTTCAAACATATCATTCAAAGATTTTAACAAATCTATAAAACATCCGTTTGTGATATATGCTGATTTTGAAAGTATCCTTGAAAAGATAGATACTGTTTCTCCAAATCCAAATAAATCATACACAAATAAATATCAAAAACATACTCCTTGTGGTTTCTGTTATTATGTCAAATCATCTGTTGGTGATGAATACAACAAGTTAGAACTTTATAGAGGAGAAGATGCCTTAGACGATTTTGTATGACGATTGGAAAAAGACTGTATAAGACAAAGAGAAATCATGGTTAAAACCTATAAACCAATGTCATTAACAAAGGGAGAGAAAACAGAATTTAGAAAAAACAGTATCTGTCATATTTGTGAGGAGAAAATTGAGGGAGACGTCAAGGTTAGGGATCACTGTCATCTTACTGGTAAATACAGAGGTCCCTCTCATTCCCGTTGTAATCTTAATTACAAGCCTCGAAATTTTATTCCTGTCTTTATTCACAACAACACTCACTATGACACACATCTATTTATAAATGAACTTTCAAAGACATCTGGAGATATTTCTGCCATTCCTAACACAGATCAAAAATACATCTCATTCACAAAAACAATTCATACATCCCCCATAACCCATATCAGATTTATTGACACATACAAGTTTATGTCGTCCATTATCTAACTTAGTATCAAATATTAAAAACTTCCCAAATCTTAAATCACATTTCTCAAATCAAGAAGAGATTGATCTCTTATCACAAAAGGGAATATATCCGTATGACTATATGGATTCATTTGAGAAGTTTAAAGAAACACAACTTCCTTCAAGGGAAAGCTTCTATGGAAAGTTAAATAAAACATATTTCTGATAGAGATAAGACACAAGCTAAAAGGGTTTGGGAGAAGTTTAATATAAAAGATCTTGGAGAATATCATGATTTGTTTCTTAAAACTGATGTATTGTTATTGGTTGATGTGTTTGAAACTTTTAGAACAGTCTGTCATAATAAAAATTCTTATGGATTAGACCCCGTTCACTATTACACAGCCCTGGGCTTTTCTTGGAGTTCTATGTTAAAACTGACAAAACAAAATTTGGAATTAATCAGTGATATAGATATGCTTTTAATGATGGAGAAGGCTAAAAGAGGAGGAATATCTCAAGTATGTTCCAAGAGATATGCTAAAGCAAATAACAAATATCTTCCTGATTATAATAAGAATGAGGACAACTCTTACCTGATGTATTCTGATGCTAACAATTTGTATGGGTGGGTTATGTCTCAATCTTTACCTTATGGAAAACTTAAATGGGTTAAAGAAAAACATTATGAAAATGTTTTACTTGACATTGTTTTCTCCTCTCAAAAAAAATTGGATGAAGCTGAAGTTGGATATTATTTTGAGGTTGATTTAAAATATCCAGAAAAAAACTTCATTACAAACATAAAGACCTACCTTATGCCCCTGATAAAGAAAGTCCAAGAAAAGAATGGTTAAGTGATTACCAATGGTCATTTATTATAAAAGGTAAATCTCCAGAAAAACTACTTCCAACATTAAATGATAAAGAAAGTTATGTTTTACATCAAAAGAACTTAAGACAATATTTATCTGCTGGGTTGAGAGTGAGAAAAATTCATTGAAATTTAAACAGTCATTGGTTAAAGAAATATATTCATTTTAATACAAAAAGGAGAACAGAAGCAAAAACAGATTTTGAGAAGGACTTTTATAAATCAATGAATAATGCTGTATTTGGAAAGACTATGGAAAATGTTAGGAATCAACAAAACATAAGACTTTCTACATCTTGGAAAGAGGCATCAAAGTTAATTAATAAACCAAGTTTTGAATGAGCGGGTTGTTTTCAGAGAACTTTTGTGCTATTCATTTGAAAAAAGAGAGTATTGAAATGGATAAACCTATTTATATAGGAACATCAATTCTTGACTTGTCAAAGTCGTTAATATATGACAGTTACTATAACAATTTAAAATCAAAGTATATGGATAATGTGTCATTGTTATATATGAATACAGATAGTTTTATATTAGAAATTAAGACAAGTGATGTACATAAGGAGATGATTGATAATATTGATATGTATGAAACAATTAATTATAAGTCTGATAGTATGTTGTTTTCATTAAAGAATAAAAGTGTTATTGGTAAGTTTAAGGATGAGTTGGGTGGAAAGGTCATGAGTGAATTTGTGGGTTTGAGATCAAAGTCTTATGCTTTTACGTATATTGATAATAATAACATTGAAAGGTGTGATAAGAAGCTAAAGGGAATAAAGAAAAATATAATCAAGGAAACAATAAACTTTAAACATTATTACAACTGTTTAACCTGAAAGAAGGAAGACAACAGAAAAATGAATACACAAGAAGTTACAAACATCAATTATATAGAGAAGAGGTAAATAAGAGAGCATTCGGAGCTCTTGATGATAAAAGATATATTTTAGAGAATGGAATCAAGAGTATCCCTTATGGTTATAAGTCTAAGTGTTTTGGGGCGTCTTTTTCCTGATTTATAAATGATAGAACCAAGCAATAAACAAACCAAAGAGTGGAGATGTAATCAGCCTTGGTATTGGGAAATGGGAAATGTTTAAATGGGAAACGTAAAGAATGTGAGAAATATCAAATAAGTCTTATTGAAGAAATAACTGGGGTAAAAGTAAATAAAACAAATAAGCGGATAAATTTAATTATAAATAAGTTGGAGGATGTAAAGGAAAAAATTAATATCCTTGAATGGACTGAAAACTTTGATGGTTATCAATTGAACAATGGAAAAACAATTTACTGCAATCTCAAAATGAGATGTGGATCAGGAAGTGGTGAAACAATAACATTGAGAGAAGTTTATCATTTTATTTCTGCTCAAGAAAGACACATAAACCAAGAACTAAGTTCTAAAATAATATTTGCGAATATACTCGATGGTGATGAATGTAATTGAAAAATTAATTTATCACCTCGAGTAAAACATGAACAAATATTCATTGGATCACTCTTTGAGTGGAATGAAAATATAAAAGGAAATCAGTAAGTCTCAGTTTAACATTTGCTCAATCGGACAGAGATAACCTCCTATTTTGACATCATGGGCCTTGTGTCAAAGAGTCAGACGGGGGGGGGGGGGGGGGTGGTGGAAATCAGTCTCAATTTGACATTAGTTTGTATGGGAGGGGAGGGAATCGGTCTCAATTTCACATGAGCTTGTATGGGATGGAAGGGAATCGGTCTCAATTTAACATGAGCTTGTATGGGGAGAAAAATCAGTCTCCTATTTTAACCTTCTGAGCCTTGAGTCAGAAAGGTTTCCCCATTCATTTGTATGAGGGTGGGGGGGGGGGCGAGGGGGAGGAATCCGTCTCCTGTTTTGAGCTTTTTTGGGGTTGATTCAGAGAGTTTTCCCCCTTTTCCCCATTCATTTGCATGGATGCCTGAGAAACCCCATTTATCCTCGACTGATAGTTTCATATTAGAAATTAAGACAAGTGATTTATATGAGGATATGATTGATAATATATATATATATATATATATATATATATATATATATATATATATATATATATATATATATATATATATATATATATATATATATATATATATATATATATGACATAAGTAATTATAAGTCAGGTGATGTGTTGTTTTCATCAAATAATAAAAAGGTTATTGGTAAATTTAAAGATGAATTGGGTGGGAAGGTAATGAGTGAATTTATAGGATTGAGATCAAAGTCATATGCTTTTAAGTATATTGATAATAATAATATTGAAGGGTGTGATAAGAAGCTAAAGGGAATAAAGAAAAATATAATCAAGGAAAGAAACTTTAAACATTATTACAAACTGTTTAACCTTAAAGAAGGAAGAATACAGAAAAATGAATATAATAAGTAGTTATAAACATCAATTATTTACAGAAGAGGTAAATAAGAAAGCATTCAGAGCTTTTGATGATAAAATATATATTTTAGAGAATGGAATCAATAGTCTCCCTTATGGTTATATGTATGTGTTAAGATATTTAAGTGTTAAGGTATTGGGTTGAGGATTTTAATGGGCTACTGCCATCTTTTACTTATTTATAAATGATAGAACCAAGCAATAACCAAACCAAAGAGTGGAGATGTAGTCAGCCTTGGTATTTTAATGGGAAACATAATGAATGTGAGAAATATCAAATAAGTCTTTTTGAAGAAATAACCGGGGTCAAAGTAGATAAAACAAATAAGCGAATAAATTTAACGACAAATAAGTTGGAGGATGTAAAGAAAAAAATTAATATCCTTGATGACCTTGACCTTGACTGACTATCGAGTATGACTTGACTATCGAGTGACCTTGACTGAAAACCTTGATGGTTATCAATTGAACAATTAAAAAACAATTTACTACAATCTCAAAATGATATGTGGCTCAGG
Source organism: Eptatretus burgeri (assembly GCF_056783735.1). NCBI lineage: Eukaryota > Metazoa > Chordata > Myxini > Myxiniformes > Myxinidae > Eptatretus > Eptatretus burgeri. Next base: position 126,922,781 of record NC_140964.1, on the reverse strand, counting down.
AGGTGGTCAGACAAGAGCATTAAGAGAAGTTTATAATTTTATCTCTGCTCAACGAATATACTGAAACCAAGAACCAAGTTCCAAGTTATTCTTTGTGAATGTTATAAGAAAATTAAGTTATTTCCTAAAGTAGAACATGGGCAAATATTCGTTGGTTCGCTCTTTGAGTATAATGAAAGGACTGTGATTATGTTGAGGGGAAGAAGTGCTTTAATCAGCAAGTCTCAATTTTTCATTTGCTTGTACGGGAGGGAAGGGGATAGGTGGGGAGGAAGTGAGTCTCCCATTTTGAGGTTTTGGGGCTTGGGTCAGATAGTTTTTCCCTTTTTCCCCATTCATTTGAATGGGCGTCCCAGAAGAAACATTTATCATCTACTGATGCCAGACCATATCGAAAGCTTACAATATGCCCAGGGACATGGCTCTGATCTCATGTTTGGCATTTGGTACCTCCATCCATTGTTGGGAAAGCAGAAGCAGCATGTCCAGGGTCGAGTGACCTGGTCTGAATCCTAATTGATGGTCGTAAATCAAGCTATTGGAGAAGATGAAGGTTTGATGTCGGAAGCGATGATGGATACCATGACCTTGCTGATGATTGGGAGCAGGCCGATTGGTCTGTAGTTTCAGGGATAAGTTTTTGCACCTTTTTATGCACAGTGGTCATGTTTGCTGATTTGCGAGCAGATGGCAGATGACTTTGAGTTTCTGAGAGCATGAATAGAACAGAGAGAGGGTGAGCAAGAGCAGCAGAGCAGGTTTTTCGGACATGATGGCTGATGCCATCTGGACCAGTTGCAGAATCTGAGTCGAGGTTTGACAGCAAGCTCTCTAACTTGTCAGGATAAAAGGATACAGAGTCCAGGAACAGCTGGGTGTCACTGGGTAAGGTGGCTCCAGAAAGCGATGCATTTGGGACACAAGATTTACAAGCAAACACAGAGTTTAGGCATTCAGCCTTTTTGCATGCAGTGTCATCTGTGCAGCCATTTGAGGTAAGAGAGAGCATGGAGAGGGAACATACACCAGAAATGGACTGAAACGGACTCCACCAGGACTTGGAGGAGTGAGACAGGTTTGAGAGGTCAGACATGAGATTAGAAAGATGTTGTTTCCTGGCTCTCCTGAGGATAGACACACTTTTTCTGAGCTTTGTGGAAGGAAATGAGATTGCCTTCAGTGGGATTTGCCTTCCATGAGGTGAAGGCAAGTTGTTGCAGGACAACAGCCTCACCACGAGCTTCATTGTACCATGGGCGGAAGGACAGGTAAGACAATTGAAGACGAGATGAGATAAATCTGTGCATGGAGAGAGCAAATTTCTTTGAAAGAATTCCCAGGATGAGTTGATGTCAGTGAGAGTTGAAATGGGAGACCGCTCTAGAAGTTTGAGGCTGCTTGAGGACCCTGCCAATCGGCCTGAGTGAAATGCTTGACTCATCGGCGCTGAGGTGGTTCTCTCATAATGGCTAGAGTGATGACCATTTCAACAAGCATATGGTCAGATGAACCGATTGGAGCAGTAGAATAACAGCAGACATTTTCTTGGAAATTGGTCAAAATCGAATCCAGAAGAGATGGAGTGCTGTTGGCTGAGATCTAGGTCAGGAATTTGACAGGTTGAGTCGGTCCCAATGAGTCGCATAAATCCTTTTCTGAGGTGGGATGGCAGGTGGGAGGTACCCACACCCAGCCAACTGGCATGATGGCAATTGGTCACTACATATGAGGAAGAGAAAGTTTGGATGAGTGGACAGCAGTTGGTCCATTTTTTTTGGCGAGCGAGATGTAAATGGAATCATCACTGTTTGGTGGACTGAACAACACATATAAACAAGGGTTGGGAGCAGAGGGGAAGCCATAGCCAGAGGTGTTCCTGGGGTTGTGGAGGAAAGAGGGCATGCATGGAGAGTGAGGAATAGAGTTTTTGATAAAGAGAGCAACTCCACCACCAGGATGAGGCTCAGGTCGATCAGACCAGAGGAAAGAGTAACCAGGGAGAACAACTATATGCCTGGTGTTGGCTTAATGGTTTGGGTGGTGAGCTTGGGATCCGAGGATCCTGAGTTCAATTCCTGCTTGACTGTTGAATTAATACCAGGTGGGGTTGATTCTGGCTGTCATCCTTCCGAGGCCGGCAAAATGAGTGCCAGCTTGCTGGTATCCTGAATCGGAGTGGCGACCCGTCCAGGATTGTACACAATTGCCAAGGAGACTGCTTTAGGCAGCACCAACACTTTGTCCAGAGTATGGTCCCAGTGGATGGATGCATGGATGGAGAGCAACTAAGGAGTCAGACTTCCTGAAGGAGGAAAGTTTTTGTAAAGCAGACTGTCTGGTTTGTCAGTGGAAACCTGTATGGAGAGATGAGTCAGGTTAGAGCGAAGGTCTCAGATGTTTGAGGTCCACACTGTTGAGGAAGAGGGGTAGGGGGAAGAGGTTTTGCATGCAAGGGAGGGGGTTTTGGGGGAGGGTAGGACAAGGGAGTAGAGGTGGAGGTAGGGAGAGTTGTTGACAGTGTGGGAGATTGCAGATGAGCTCAGGGAGAGGGTCAGATGGGGAGGAGGACAAAGGGCTTGGTGGTGAAGGGATGAGGAACAGTGGGGAGTAATAAGAGAGGGGGCAAAGGGAGGTGGAGGAATGAGATTGAAGAGAGAGTGTTGGGGAATGATGCAGCTTTGAGAAGGGGGTGTCGGGGTGGTGGGGGCGGGGGGATTTGAAAGGGAGGAACGAGGGGGGAGACTTGAGGGAGAAAGTTGTGGGGGAAGCTTTTGAGAAAGGTGAGGGGGAAGAGAGTGAAGTTTGCTTTAAGAGGGAGGAGGTGGCTGAATTGAGAGCCAAGCTTTGAGAGGGAGGGGAGACTGTGAGAGCATGCATGGTCATGGGGGAGGAGGGAGGAGTTGGGAGAGGGGAAGGATGAGATTGGGTGGTGGAATCGTAAAGAGAGGAGCAGGCGAGGGGAGGAACAAGATTTGAGGGGGTGGGAAAAGGTGTGCTGAGAGGAAAGACAGAGCATGTTTCAGATGGAGGAGTGTACTGAATGAGAGAGTTATTTGTTTGGTTGGAAGAGAGCCTAAAAATGTTTGAAAACCATACAGTTTGGGATACCAGAGGGGGAACTGTTAGTTTGGCAGAGGGCACTGGAGAGATGGATGCTAAGAGAGGAGGAAGGATGGGAGGAGTAAGGAGGGGGTATAACTGATAACAGGGAAGGAGTGAGGAGGAGGATGTAGATTTAAGGAGGTGGGATGAATTTGCACTGAAGTTTGATTTTAAAAAAGAATATTTAATAATGGAAGATGAACAAGCATTGCAAAATGGGATGTTTTTTTTTTAATTTGTAGGTCAGAGATATGTTTAAATACATTGGAGAATGGACGGAGTTCAGAAGAATTGAGAGAATGGAGGAAGGAAGCATTGTAACAGGTGGAATTTTTTGACACAGGATGAAAGAAAGGTTGAATTGAAATGAAGTTTTTGAAGAAGAGCACAGCAGTTTTTTTGTTTGTTTGTTTTTTAAGATTAGGGAAAAGGGGGGCAGAGTAAAGGTTAGAGTTCGAAGAAAAAATTCATGAAAGTGAATGGTGAATACCTTCACGATCAAAGTCGGATTGGAAATGTGGAAAGGGAAGAAGAAGAAGGAAGAGGAAGAGTCCATACAGGAAGTCATGTGGTTACGGGAGGGAAAGGTGAGAAGGGAAAAGATTCCTATATTTTTTGGTTGTTGTTGTTGTTTTTTTATTTATTTATAATTTAAGACATGAAACAGATGGTATAGTTGGGAGGAAATTGAAGGAATCATGGAGGTATAGTGGAGATGTTGTTTTTTTTATTTATTTATAATTTAAGACATGAAACAGATGGTATAGTTGGGAGGAAATTGAAGGAATCATGGAGGTATAGTGGAGAAAATAAAAACTGAAGGTGATAAGGAGAAAATGCAACAACAAAATCCTGAACACAGATGGGAAGAAGAACGGTTGACCTCAAGGAAACCCAATATGAAAAGATCGACGAATACTTAACAAATTAGCACAAGCTTTATCACAAAACCGAACTGGAAACGCACAGTAAACATGAAGATAATAAATTAACAGTAAAAACACAACAAAAACGACCGAAAAACTCATCTTTGAAAAAGTCGGCAGAGGCCCCGAAGAGAACCACCACCATTGCTCAAGAACCGGAACCGGAACCGGAAGTCTGAATTGAACCGGAAAAAGTGAGATACTAATCCAATTGATACCGATGAAGTCCCCAGGAAAAATGGTTGTGTATAACGTAGTAAAATAGATTGAATGCGACATGTTACTCGGTCCATAACTCATCAATTTCATGTCGTAGAGAGACATGTCGGGCCTCGTTAGATTCGGGGAGGGGGGGCACTGCTGGTTTACGCTGCTGTGGACCCATGGTGCGAACATTTATTACTTCCTGTTCAGGTTATTTAAATACCAATTCAGTTGAGACCGATGTCTCTAGGAAAAAGGTTCAACTGCATACGTACTAAATAGATCGAGCGCGGGATGTTATTCGGTCCATTATTCATCTATCCCGCGTTTGTTTTATCAAAGCGGGGTTGTATCAAAGGGGGACGTCTTGGTACTCGGTCATTACTGTGAGCAGTTAGGAAGTGGCAGTTCCAGTTAAATTGAGAAAGGGAAAGATGTTTTTCAGTCGAAAAGATGTTATTGTTGGGTCCAACACAGAAGATGAACAAAATGATACAAAGCTTTGTAACATGGCATGCTTTCCATCAATAAAAAAGACCCATGATTTTGGACTATTCTGGTTGGAAGAGCAAAGGCAAAGAAGCAGAGATTTGCAAGGAATGTTTGAACAATTGTGTTCAGTTGCGCATTGATGACTTCTTGAAGAGGCATGAAATAAACTGAAATTTCACGAGACGAAACGCAGGAGGAGAAACCGGACAGGAGAGAGTGAAATTAGAATGGGTGAGGTGGCTGGGTGGGGGAACGAATGTAAATTAGTGAACTTGACATCCATGGTAAATATATCAAGTGATTTGGAATGCAAGGATAGGAAATTTCATTTGCGTTTGGAATGATCCAGTCAGAATGGATATGCTGGAAAAGACCACATCGATGTTTCGCCGGGTGAACCCTGCAAAAGAGCCGAATAATGAACACTCAGAAGACACTGCAATGCCCACAGATTACTTGGGGATAGATTTTGAGGAGGAGGAGGGGGAGGAGGAGGAGGGTGGGTGGCTTGGTGACTAATGAAGTATTAATACATCTCGTTACATGGTGAGGTAGTTGCTAATTAATGCTTATTGCCCAGGCAGTTGACATTTAATGTGGTGCACACACAATTTTGTGAAAACGATATTGTATGTTTATCCAATGATGCAACGATAACGATTGTGTTCCGTGTGTTTTTAGCCTGCTTTTCACAAAGGTGAAGCTTGAGGCTTTGTGCAAAGGCCCCGATGAGGCCCTACTTTCATGTAAGCACATGCTGCAAATTTGGAAGGCTTGCTACAGCCTCAGCAACCCCAGGTCAGCACGCATGATCTGTCGTGTCCACTTGTCCTCTTCCTTCGTCTACACTTTGTCCTTGCACATTATTTTGTGTCCATCACCTGTTTGTGATGCGTCTGATTTGCTTCCTTCCCTTTTTCCACACAGTGATTCTGGCCAAGGAAGCAGCCTGCTCGATCGAGCAACAGCTGAAAAGCGACATCAACAGTTTATGAACCTTCCAGACTTCAGTGACCCAGAAACAGGTAAGCCTCCTCAAGGTCTTGGTGGGGTGATGGCCTAACTGCTGCATTACCTATGTGTCTGTAATGAGAGAGATTAGTACAACTTGACACAATTTTTATTCCACCAATTAATATCATGGACTTCTTCTTCACCTTAGTTTATGAATTCTCTTGATTACTGCAGGATATCATGTTGGGAGCTGTACCTTTTATGCCCTGCTGGAGGAAAACGGTTACAACTCGAACGGCTCTCGACCGAACGTAGAGCGAATACCTCTGCCAGGCTGCACAGTTTTAATTTTGTATCGTGCTGATACACCAGATCTAGATCCAGTCCTTAACAATCACGTGCTTTCGATACCGTCTGGCACCCCGCCCTGCTCACCAAACTCTCTTCATATAGCATCCAGGGTGGGTAATCTCTCCTGTCGCAGTCAACGTGTGGCTCGAAATGGAATTGTCTCATCCCCTCTTCCTGTCCAGGCTGGAGTTCCTCAAGGCAACATTCTGGGCCCTGTTCTTTTTCTGGTTTTCATCAATGATCTCTCCGACTCTCTGGAAAATCCTCTTTATCTCTTTGCTGATGACTCCACCCTCTGCCGTACCATCTGTCATCCCTCAGATCGGCAAGCAGCAGCTTCTTCGCTCCCAACAGATCTGGATAAAATCGCTAGATGGTCCAACAAGTGGAACATGTCTTTCAACCCTGACAAATCTCACACTCACAACGTCTCTCCGAAAGGACCGTTTGGACCCCCCCCTCCCCGCCCCCAATCTACTTTCTCAACAATCCTCTTGAAGAAGTCCTTTCATTCAAGCTTTTGGGTCTCACTATCTGCCATGATCTTTCCTTGGAAAACCCCATTTCTAAATTATTTCAAAATATTGTCAATTTACGTCTTGATATCAGGTTTGATTGTACCTACTATTAAACAGGAGTATCCTCGAACATGTTTACCCTGCACATGTCTGTTTGTATCAAATAAAGTAACAGGCACGATGGATAGCGATTATGAATAATCATACTACTTGCATGTTTTGAATCGTTTTGTCTTGATTCGATGCACAATGTACGATTTGCATTTCAATGTTGTAAAATGTCAGTTCATCATTTTGTTCTTCACGGTATTTCTTGGCTTGTTATTTTTAAAGGAACATCTCGTATGTGTCCATAACTATCAGTAATATTTGATTCACACGAGTTATAATTTACGTCACTCGCAGAGTACCCACCCCACAGGCGATCTTGTTCCAAGCATGCAATGCATTCTTCTGACACATACCTTTATTTGGACGGTGTATAGGCAACCGACAGCTCTGTATACGCAAAAAAGAAATAAAACCAGGTTATGTGCTTGAAGCAAAAATATACCTACTGCTTATAATTAAAAACACCTCACAGCACTGCAAAATGTGGGGACAGGAATACTGCACTGTAAATGGTGGAGACTTGTAATACTCTTCCCCACCTGGAGAAGGCGCGACACGATACACGTTTACATCGAGAATTTGCGTCCCCTCTTCTTCCCCTCCAAAACCAGCAGCAATGATAAATACACCCCTATACATTAATTGGGGTCATGCTGATCCTGTGTAGCAAGTCTGGATGTAATCAGCCCAGAACTGTAGGAGGAGTAGCGCGACAAAACAACAAACACGGGTCTGTCAATTATAGTAAGGATTACCAAAATTGAGGACATTCAATGACCGACATTTTGTTTTTGTAACAATATTGTTTTTTTAATGCAAACATAAATCAAGACATATCGTTCCTGAAAAGTTTGTTTGTGTTCATGCACAGGGTCATCGAGATGTCTGTGACCTCCATTTAAATTTTAAATCAATAAAACTTTATATTTTTGCATACCAATGGGTGTTATGTAATGTAAAAGTGGCATACATAAACTTTATTAAATACCGTTATTGCAAATATTTACACTGCCCTTATTAAGGGTCCAATAAGTGTGTATGAGAACCAGCATTTTCTTTGCATTGGATGATTCAACACCATGTCCTGTGAGAAACGTTATGCAACATTGCCAGGTCCACTTGCAGAAATGATAGAGAAAAGTTTTTTTAATGTTGGGGGTCACAAGACATCTGGACCACCATTACATTGTGCCTTTAAAATTATTGTGACTTTAAAAAGTCTAACAAAATGGACTGTTAGCAAATGAATTTCAATGTCTAGTGAAGTAAAATAATTTTTAAAAACATTTAATTTTGGCATTTATTTCAATTTCTTGTCCCTAAAAGTATGTGAAAAATGGTAACCAATTACATTTTTGAAAAATCTAAAAATAAAGTTTTTTTGTTTTTTTTAAATTCCTTTACCACCGGAGGCATTGACAAATGAACCACTGAAGGGATGTTTTTTTAATCCAAACTTAGTACAAAGGTGTATTATGACACAAAGACGAACTGATAAAATTTTGGGGTCAAAGATCATGTGACCTTTGAAAGTATCACATTTTCCTTGCTGCGATAACTTGTGAACCACTGAAGGGATTTTAACTAAACTTGTCACTAATTGGATTTTTGGATTTGGATTTTGGATTTAAATCATTGGATTTTAACTAAACTATGAACTGATTATATTTGGCGTTCAAAAGGTCAAAGGCCTAAGGTCAGGTGTCCTTTAATTGAAATATCTGTATTGCTACAATAACTAGTTACGTAGAATATTGTGGGGATCCATAACTAGACTGTGGTAAGTGTAGTATGGTCTGTGTGTTTCGAGTTGGTTCGATTGCCATGTAACAAGGACCTAAGTCGTTTGTTCCACATGATGCTGATGAGACAGCATATGTAATTTATAGACGGTACAGACAGAGTAAGGTTGTAAAATATCTGACATTCTGTAAGGCGAGGAATTGGAAGTTTCAAGGCACATTGAAGCGGCTCGAAAGGATGATCACGATCTGTCTGGCCAATGGGTGCGAGCCATAGCAGCAAAATTGGCTGTGAAGACCAGAAGACTGGTTTTTGTTGCGGCTGCCCCATGGCCTGGACTGCCCGGAGTATGGACCTCCCACAATAATCGGGAAACCAATGATGGCCCGTGGCAGGAAAAGGCGGTCCCAAAGTATGGAGGGTGGGCCAGAGGACCAGGGGTAGAGGAAGGAGGTCGACACAGAGTCATGGGGACTGGAGACGCATGGAGAGTTGGAGGCTGTTTCTGAGCTTCTTTCAGCCGTAAATCATCTCTCGTCTTATCTCCTTTTGGCCATCATCTTTTCTCTTCTGGTCTTCCACCGCATCATAATCTTCTGCCGTCTTCAACCCCATCATCTTCTTCTTCTCTGTTCGACCAGATCATTCCTGTGACACTGCCCATCCTGAGCAGCACTTTGCCTGTATGCCAGCAACCTGCATATACCATTTGCTTTGTGCTATCCAAGACCTCGCTTGCCGCATTGTTCTTTGTGTGAATCGGAATTGTCGCCACCTTAGCGGGGTATATCTATTATTCCTGTGCATAAGTTTGCATGCCCCCTCATTCCTATTTGTATCCGTTGATCGCTTGGTTCGTACCGTTTATGATAGTGTCTTGTCTACCCTCTTCCCTTTACTTTTCTTTGCAAATCAGCCCTTTAAAGGGTAAGAAAATATGTTCGAGCCATCTGCTTCCCATGCGTGTGCCGTCAATCTCGGCTCATTTGGGCGACCTTGGGGAACGAACGACAAAGAACGGTAAAGGATGATAATTGAATGCAGTGCTGTAAGAGACCGTTTTGCCACTTCCCAGGACGAAAGGTCCCAGTGCTAGGGCATACTGTGTCAACAGAGCTTCAGACATGATATAATAACCACATAAAGTGATTTTAACCACACTTGACACACGTATAGACTGTAATACAAAGGTGAAGACATTAGATTTGGATTCAAATCATCGAAGGTAAAAAAGGACATGTGCCTTTTTTATTGAAAATCATTTTGTTACCACAATAACATGTCATCCACTGAAGGGATTTTAACCAAGCTTGACACAAGTATGGACTGCAATCAAAAGATGTACTGATTCAATTTTAGATTAAACAGGTCAAGGGGTCATGTGTCCTGTGAAAATCATTTTGCAGACCATAACTCGAGTTAGAAGCATCTGATGTTGTCTTTCTTCTACTTATCTGTCTTTTTCCCTCTCGCACACACTCTCTCAGGTGACCATTAATTTTTCATGTGACCTATAATTGAGATCAAATGTAATCGTGGGTTGACATATAATGTGGGTGGAGGCATATCCATTGACGCATTTGCGTCAAATTCTACTTTCGAGTTTATGCCTCTGCTGATGAAGTCACCGGAGGCATTATGTTTTGGGGTTGTCTGTCCATCTGTGTCTCCATGATAGGTTTTTCGTTGCCGTGGTAACTTAAGAACAGCTGAAGGGATCCAAGTCAAACTTAGTAAAAGTATGTATAATGATGCAAAGATAAATTGATTAGATTATGGGGTCAAGAGGTCGAAGCTCAGACGTCTGGTTCAGTAAAAATTCGGTTACCGAGCGAACTGGTGAACCAGTGATGAGATTTTGACCAATCTTGTTACGAGTATGTATAATGATACGAAGATGAACTGATTAGATTTCGACATCAAGAGGTCAGAGATCAGAGGTTGTGTCAGGTGAAAATGTTATACTTAAGAACAGCTGAAGGGATTTAAATTAAACTTGGTACAAGATCGAAGCACTTGCCTATCCATCCATCCATTGGGACCACACTCAGTGCAGAGCATTGATGCTGCCAAAGCAGTCTCTGTAACGAGCTCAAGCAGACTCCATTGAGCAGGAAGTGGAAACTGCATTTATTGACGTGGTGCCAATTCACTCGTGTCTCATAAATAAGCGCATCTGACAAACTGCAACAACAATGCAATTAATAAACTACAATAACAATGCAATTAGTAGTCAGAGTAATACGTTACATCCTCCTTTCTTTCAAGGAAACCACTTTAAATAAAGCCAGCAAAGCAAATAACTCGAAAGGTGAAGAACTTACTATGAATTAACAAACAGCATCCCATTCAGATCATGTGAATCAATTGATTTAAATTTAAAGATCCAGACGTCTGGGAGGGTTAACAGCTCTGCCGCTCTTTGTGATGAACTTGGTATCTTTGGGAGATGCCGCGGCTCGAGGCGATGACATTGTTGGTAAACTTTGGGATTCGGATGCTTGCTCACTTGGATTTGAGGACTGGCAGCAGTTCTTCACTGGGGTGACCTGTTGAGGGGTGGAATCAGAAGGGTCCCTCACGTCCTGGGAAGGGTAAAAGTTAGAGGGTGGCTGACTTTCCACCGGGCCAACATTGGTTGAATGAGGCACTCTGTGGAGATGGAGCCTGTTACGCCGGTACACATTGTTTGGGGTCCTGACCACATATGACCGGGGGCTGTTGTGGCGTGCCTCCACTACCGCTGGAATCCAATGCTTGGCCTCCGGGTTTGGTAGCATCCTCGTGCTAACTCCCGGCTGAAGCGGTGGCAGACCTGACATAGATGGCTTGTCGTGATGGTGCTTTTGTTTCTCCTGTGCGTCCAGGTGTGATCTCACGAGGTGATGGTCATACCGAGCAGGTGTGAGGAGAGCACGGTTGCAGGGCAGTGTATTTCTGGGGCGCCTTCCCATTCGGAGCTGAGCCGGGGACAAGTTTATTGCTTCTAGTGGAGTGGTATGATAGTCTCGCAAGACTAAGTGCTTATCTGCTGACTTCTTCCAGAGGCTTTTCACCGTCTGGATCGCTCTTTCTGCCTCTCCCTTGTCACGTTGGTAATTGGGGGACACAATGTCGTGCACTATGCCATATCCTTTGCAAAACTGAGAAAACTCCTCTGACATGTACTGACTTCTGGAATCTCTTTGCAGCTTTTCTGGAATACCATGTCAACAAAATTGCTGCTTAAGGGCTTCGATCACAGAGCAAGCTGTAATGTCCTTAAGACAATGTACCTCCACAAACTCGGAGTAATAGTTGACTATTACTCCGCTTCGAAGTCAAAAATGTCACTTCCAACTTCAATGAATGGAAGATCAGGTGTGTAAGTTGGCAAGAGAGACACCAGTTGCTGTGCTATTTGATAATCCGCACACTTACAACAATTCCGTTCTGTTTCTTCGAGGTCAGAGTTCATTGAGGGCCAGTACATGACCTCGTGAGCACGCTGCTTACCCTTGTTTATTCCAAGGTGCGATTCATGAATCAAGCTCAGCATTTTGGGTCTGGGGCTTGGCAGGATTACAAGGCGCATGCCCTTGTCGACAACACTTTCTGAGACTGCCAATTGCATTCTGGAGTCAAAGTAAGGACGAACCTGTGCTGGGATGTCCTTTCGGGAGTCAGGCCATCCACTTGCAATGACATCACAGAGAAGGCACATTTCGCTCCGAGTAGCTTCCTGGATTTAGAGGTATTTCCCACTCATGATCGCAAGGAAATGGAATATGTTCACAGACTCAAGGTCTTTACCAGCTTCTGAGGCGGTGTCCGGTAGCGGTGCATGGGACAATGTGTCTGGAAGCACCATCTCGGAACCACGACAGGAGTTAACCTCCAAATCATATCGCTGTAAATGCATGGGAGAAGATAACAGAGACTTCTTGAAGATTTCCTCGAAGGGTTTATGGTCATTGTATACCACTACTGATTTCCCAAAGATGTAGTCGTGAAATGCTTCAGTTGCATGGACGATTGAGAGCATTTTCTTCTCAATCATGGCATCGCGACACCCGGTGTCAGTCAGGCTGCGTGACGTGAATGCTATTAATAGGGTTGCCATTCTGGAGTAAACAGGCTCCTACAGCGTTTTGGCTGGCTTCGGCTTGTATTTCGACCAGCTGATTTACATCATAGTACTGAAGAACCAGGGCTGAAATACATGCTTGCTTCAGCTTCTCAAAGGACAGCTCCTGAGCTGACTGCCAGGAAAACTCCACGTCAGCCTTGCAGAGATCATGGAGAGGCGTGCTCGTGTCGCTTAGGTTGGGAATAAATTTCCCTAAATACTGAACAAATCCAAGGAAATACTTGACGCCTTGTTTGTCTGTTGGACGTGGCATTTTCTCAACTGCCTTCGTCTTGAGTGGATCTGGTAGCACTGCTTCTGCAGTCAGCAGGTGGCCCACATCAGGGACTGAGGATTGCCGGATTAGGCATTTTCTGACGTTTAGTTGCAGGTGATAACTTGTGGCCCCTTGAATAACTCGTTTCAGTACACGGTTGTGGTGGCCGATGTCACGACCAGCAACTAAAATGTCATCCATTACCGCTGTTGTCCATGCTATCCCTTCTAGCATCTGGTCCATAATTCGCTGGAATATCTCCGGTGAGCACCTCAATCCGTAAGGGAGACGCAGCCAGCGTTATCTCCCCACAGGTGTGTTGAATGTGGTCAGGAATGAAGACTGCTCATCAAGGCGAACTTGCATGAATCCACTGCGAGCATCATGCACAGAAAATACTTTGGCTTCAGGGATTTGGGCCAAAACTTCCTGAACAGTTCTCATTGAGTAGTGCTCACGTTTTGTGCACTTGTTTAAGTCTTTGGGGTCTATACAGATGCGGACTTTGCCGTTGCGAAGATCTACCACCATGGAACTCACCCACTCAGTCGGTCGCTCTGCCTTCGCGATGTGACCTTCTGTGACCATCTCTTGTATCTTGTCAATTATTTTCTCCTTCAGTGCTGCAGGCTGTGTGCGAGGAGCGTGAACTACTCCCTGTGCCCCCTCGACAAGCTTGATCCGATATGTTCCGGGAAGAGTTCCAGTTGTCTTGGCAGTTTCTGGAAACTCGGAGATTACTGCATCCTGGAACACATTGACTGGAGGCTGAACAAGAGAAAACTTATCGATCTTGACAATGAGGCCTATGGGGTCCGAGGTAGCGCCTGATATTACATTCTCCTGACCGAGGTCAATGACCTCGGCACTAACAGTCGTGTGTGTGTGTGTGTGTGTGTGTGTGTGTGTGTGTGTGTGTGTGTGTGTGTGTGTGTGTGTGTGTGTGTGTGTGTGTGTGTGTGTGTGTGTGTGTGTGTGTGTGTGTGTGTGTGTGTGTGTGTGTGTGTGTGTGTGAGAGAGACAGACACAGAGAGCTACAAACAAACCTTGCCCACTCAATCGGTGCCATATTTTAGGGCCCTGTCACACCTTCACGTTTTAGCCAGTGTATGGCAAGGTCTCAAAATGTATGTAAAACGCTGCCGTACACTGAACTATTGATGTTTTTTTAAGTTTTGGGCGTATAATAACGTGTTGGACGTATGCATAACGTATTAGTAACGTACACAGAACGTTTCAATCACATATAGATAACTTATACCAACAAATGCTGAGCGTGTTGTCGGCATTCACAACCTATGCCCAACGATAGTCTAACTTATGCATAGCGCGCGGCAGCGTATCGCCGACGATCACGTGGCGTAGGCTATTAATAGGCTCCGGCTTGACGATTCAAATCATAACCGCACTAGACATTAAAGTGTGAAGCCGCTGTCACACCTTGACGTTTTAGCCAGCATATGCCGACATGAAAAATTTGCCGAACCAAGCTGGCACACGTCGAATACGTTATGGGAAAGTTTTGTATACGTTAAGAGCACGCTGGCATACGTCGTAGTACGTTGGCATACATCGTAGTATGCTGGCATACGTCGTCATACGCCGAGTACATCGAGAATTTTTCAGCATGTTGAAAATTTCTCGACGTACTCGGCGTATGACACACGTTCCGCATACGCTGGCCATAAGTTGCAGCTACGTTGTGCGATCGTTGGCACACGTCGACACACGTTACTTGTACGTTACACATAAGTCAAAACACGTCAAGGTAATGGTTAGCATCAGTGTTCCAGACTCCCTGGTTTTTTTTTTCTTTCTTCGGTATGACGGTGATGTTGACACTTCGATTTCTAGTGCGGTTATGATTTAAATCGTTGAGCGGCAGCCTATTAATTATGTTATATTATAACCGCACTAGAAATCGAAGTGATAACCTCACCGTCATACCGAAGAAAAAAAAAACCAGGGAGTCTGGAACACTGACGCTAAGCATTACATTGACGTGTTTCAACTTATGAGTAACGTACAAGTAACGTGTGTGGATGTGTGTCAACGATCGCGTAACATGCCAACAACACGTTACTCATCGGTTAGAAATAAGTTTCGGGTCTGCTAAACATTACCTCGACGTGTTTCGACTTATGAGTAACTTACAAGTAACGTGTATTGACGTGTCAACGATTGTGTAACGTGCCTACAACACGTTACTCATAGGTTAGAAATAAGTTTCGGGTATGCTAAACATTACCTCGACGTGTTTCGGCTTATGAGTAACTTACAAGTAACGTGTGTCAACGATCGTGTAACGTGCCTACAACTTATGGCTAGCATTATGCGGAACGTGTGAGTCATGCGCTGGCATACGTCAAAAAATTTCAAGCATGGAAAATTTGTCTAACACCTCGGCGTACTATGACGTATGCCAGCGTACAAAGACGTATGCCAGCGTGCTACGAAAAAAAGCCAGCGTACTACGACGTATGCCAGCGTGCTCTTAACGTATACAAACTTACCCATAACGTATTCGACGTGTGCCAGCGTTTTAGCCAAATTTTGCATACGTCAGGCATACGCTGGCTAAATCGTCAAGACGTGACAGGGCCTTCAAGAATGAAAAAAAAGTGAAAAGGAGCAGTCAAAAATAAAGGACAGTGCTGTTAAAGAGGGTAAAGGAGGGGAGGTAATAGTATGAGCAGGGAAGGCCTCACAGTAAAGATAATTCGCCCGTCCTCCCGTGTAGCGGGAGACAAGGTTTTGCAATTGCTTCTGTGTCTGTCTGTCCGGGCCATAACTTTTTTATCATTTGATCTTTTGTCATCAAATTTTCAACAAAGCTTTATCATGAGAATATGGAGAAAATAATTAAAAATTGGGTCATAATATGAAAGGGCAAAGTCATCGATATATTACTAAAACTCTCATCTTGAATGTATGTATGTATGTTTCCAAAATACAGCCAAAACGATACACGATAGCGCAAAAATGTTAGGGCCACCTTACTCACCATTCACCTGCGGTGTGCAGTATCAAGTTTTGTTCAAATCGGGCAACGAAAAAAAATTTGAGGCAAAAAAACGAGACAGATAGACAGACAGACGTGTGTGTGTGTGTGTGTGTGTGTGTGTGTGTGTGTGTGTGTGTGTGTGTGTGTGTGTGTGTGTGTGTGTGTGTGTGTGTGTGTGTGTGTGTGTTACGGTACCTACAGGATGGATAGTGTGGTTCGAGTACGTTTGTAGAACTTCCTGCGAGGATTGTAGATCACCTGCGAGGCGCTGGACTGACTGGTAGTTGTTGAGTGTTGCACCTTGCACACGTGTCAATCTGGAACCAAGTCGGCCGACCCAGCAACGTGACGGTCTGTGCCCACTTGTCATGGGTAGGCATATTGCTGCTTGGTTGTAGAGCGTAGATCCTTAAAATGTCAGATTCCTTGACTGGTTCTTGAGGAAGATCTACATGATCTGGACCGGTCTCCACATCAAGGAACCTTAGATCGCGCAGTCTCTTCCGACACCGCAAACCAGTGACCAGTCTTCTTGCAGTTGGAACAGCTAGAATTAATTGCTGGACACTTGGCTTGATTGTGCACTGACTGGCCACATCTGCCGCATGGACCATCACTCCGGAACCGATTCTCAGCTTTGAACAGCTCGGTGGCTTGTGCTCACCTATCAGGCTTGCTCTTAAAACGTTGAGTTCGTTCGTTTTCAGATCTGAGGGCTGAGATGAGAGCATCTTCAACCCGGACTATTCTCATTTGTTTCTGTGAGAGCTCGAGCTGTTCGAACAATTTCTATAGCTTTAGCAAGTGTGAGCTCCTCACCCCGATCAAATAATTTCTCTTGGACTTTCTTATCATGGCTGCCATCTATGATGCAATCAACAATTATGTCATCTGGGTCCTGGTAATCGCAATCCATAAGAATTATCCTCAGATCTTTTACGAAACTATCAAAAGACTCACCACTCTGCTGGCGCCTTTGCTTCAGTCGGTGTCTGGAAACTCTTTTGTTCTTTCTGGGTTTATCTGGAACCAGAAGGACCCAGGAGGAACAAATACGTCTGGAATTTGTCTAACACTTTCTGGGGGTCGTCTTTGTCTCCTTCCCCCCAAGTTAGAATTTGGTAAATTTGACGACCTTGTTCTCCGATCCACATTCCCATCCAGCCTGCTTGACGAGGCTTCGATGTGTCTGCGAGCGGCCCTGACAAGGCAAAACTGACGTGTTGTTTGAACCAGCAAAACTCTTGGTTAAGATCGAGACTGTCCCAGTCGATTGAGGGTTGATCAAAGTGCGGAGATGCCATACTGATTGAGACGGATGGTGGCTGTTGGTGTGAATATCAAACGAACTTCTGACACCATGTAACAAACTCAAGCAGACTCCATTGAGCAGGAAGTGGAAACTGCATTTATTGACGTGGTGCCAATTCACTCGTGTCTCATAAATAAGCGCATCTGATAAACTGCAACAACAATGCAATTAATAAACTACAACAACAATGCAATTACTAGTCAGAGTAATACGTTAGTCCCCTTGGCTATTGGGTCCAATCCTGGACCGGTCGCCACTCCGACGCAGGATAGATAGCAAGCTGGCACTCATTTTGCCGACCTCGAAAGGATGACAGGCAGAGTCAACCCCACCTGGTATTAATTCAACAGCGGAGTGGGATTTGAACTCAGGGTCCTAGGATCCCAAGCCCACCACCCTAACCATTAAGCCAACACCAGGCATACACAAGTATTATAATGATCTAATAATGTCGGCGGAGGCATATCGGTCGACATCGCGACATGAAATATTGCCGTTCTAGTTTTTAATAAGATTAAAGATAGAAAAATCATTTATACACAATATATCATTTCGCTGAGTAATCTATATTATAAAAGGAGCTGTGTTTGTCTGTCCTTCTGTTTCTTTGTTTGTCGAGTTATCACTTGAGAACAGATTAACAGATTTCAATTAATCGAACTATGGTGGATTCAGGGAACTCCAGGGAAGGTTTGTGATGGGGAAAAAAAAAAAATACACACACACACACACACACACACACACACACACACACACACACACACACACACACACACACACACACACACACACACACACACACATATATACACACACACACGAGGTGTGTTCAAAAAGTATCCAACCTTAATTTTTTGTGCGTAAAGAAATGAATCTAGGGAGGCGTGGTTTGGTGCACATATGTAGGCGATCCTAATTCGTATGCGTGAATTTCCAATTCGTATGCCGACAGACCGCCGATGAGTGAGGAAGTGTAAGTGAGCGCCGTCGGATTTTCGTTTTTGACAAA